>NW_007258300.1:0-385 GCF_000164805.1 Carlito syrichta
TGCATTTCCACCAGCAGTGTAGAAGCATTCCTTTTCTCCACATCCTCACCAGCATCTGTTGCTGTTTGTTTTATTAATGATAGCCATTCTTACTGAGGTTAGGTGGTATCTCAATGTGGTTTTGAGTTGCATTTCTCTGATGATGAGTGAAGCTGAGCACTTTTTAATGTGTCTGTTGGATGCCCGTATATCTTCTTTTGAGAAGTGTCTATTCATGCCTGTTGCCACTTTTCAATGGAGCTGTTTCTTTTTTCCTTTTCAGCGTGATTGAGTTCCTTGTAGATCCTAGATGTTAGGCCTTTGTCAGGTACATAGTTGATGAATATTTTTCCCACTCTGTGGTCTGTCCTCCTGCTCTCTTAATGGCTTATTTTGCTTTGCAGAA
>NW_007258300.1:405-11871 GCF_000164805.1 Carlito syrichta
CAATTTGCTGTTTGTATACCTAGTCAAGTTATGTATATTCACTAAATCTCAGTTTCCTCTTTTGTTAGATAGACTCATAATAGTTCTCATCTCAAAAGTCTGTTAGAAGAGTCAAAGGAAATTTAAGGTGATATACAAGAAGTAGCTGTTATTATCTTCTGCATGAATTGAGTAGGAATTCAGTTTTGGAGATGCGTAGAAAGCGAAAGTAAACCTGATCACATTCAGAACCAAAAGAGAGTTCAGTTCTTATATAAAAAGAATACAAAGTAGTGAAACCCAGGGACATAGCACATATGAACCACAGAGACATGAGTTTAGAAGGAGGTTGTATTTATTACTTTTTTTCCCCTTTTATTTTATTTTATTTTTGCGTTGGAATCTCACTCCATCACACAGGCTAAAATGCAGTGGCATGCTCATGGCCACCCAGCGCTGACCTGCTGGGCTCCGGTGATCCTTCTGATTCAACCTTCCACATAGCTGGAACTACAGGTGCACACTACGAGGCCCAGCTAATTTTGTTTATAATTATTATACAGACGAGGTCTCATCATGTTGCCCAGGGTGGTCTCCAACCCACAGGCTCAGACAATCCTCTCACCTTGGCTTCCCAAAGTGCTGGGATTACAGGCATGAGCCACCACACCCAGGCTTTTTTTTATTTTAAAGATGTGGTGTACAGTAAAGGGTTAGGTACACAAATGTTCATTATGAAGGTTCCTTTGTTGATGAGGTGTCACCTGCCCTACCCTGGCAGTTTCCCTCAACTGCCAATCCCACCCACCTTCCCCTGGCAGTTTCCCACTACTGCCAATCCTTTTCTTATAGTATTATGATAATTGTTGAAGGTCCCCTTATGAGTAAGAACTTACAATACTCTGTTCTTTGTTTCTGTGATAGAGCACTGAGTATGATAAACTCTAAATCCTTCCAGGTTGTTGCGAAGTCCATATGTTTGTCCTTTTTTATGGCTGCATAATATTCTATCATGCATATGTATCACATTTTTAAAATTCAGTCCTCTTTCAATGGGGGACTGTCTCCCCACTCTACTGATGGCTTATTTTGCTTTGCAGAAGCTCATCAGTTTCATGAGGTCCCACTTGTATATCTTATTTTTATTGTATGGGCATTTAGAGTTCTGATCGGGAACTGGTTGCCAGTACCAATTTCCATAAGGGTGTCTCCTGCATTTTCTAAGATTCTTATAGTTTGTGGTTTTATATTTAGGTCTTTAATCCATTTAGAGTTGATTTTTGTGTATGGTGATAGGTAGAGGTCCTGTTTTAATTGTCTGCATGTGATCAACCAGTATTCCCAGCACCATTTACTGAACAGGTTCTCCTCTCCTTGTGGTTGTTGTTGGAGGCTTTGTCAAAGATGAGTTTTATTTGCTGGAGTGAGGCAAAATGACAATGCTATCAGGACAGTTGTGTGACATCAGAGATGAGGAAGACTGACTGCATGATACTCACAAAATACTTGGGATGGTGGAGATTTTAGATGCAGATCTTAATATTTAGGCTTCAGCTTTTTTTTTTTTTTTTGAGTTGGAGTCTCACTCTGTCGCCCAGACTGGAGTGCAGTGGCCGCTCCCGGCCACCGCAGCCTCGACCTGCTGGGCTCTGGCGATCCTTCCGCCTCAGCCTTCCAAGTAGCCGGAATTAGAGGCGCGTGCTACCACGCCCAGCTGATTTTTTGATTTATTGTAGAGATGAGGTCTTGCTGCCCAGGCGGGTCTCAAACCCGCTCAGCTGTTTTTTGATACTAATACCAATTTTCTGTACTCACCCAGAGATCTTGAAAATTCATAAAAACAAAAGCTGATAGAACTGAAAGGAGAACAAGATATTCATAATTAACATGTCAAATTCATCTCTCTTGTCTCTGTAACTGATAGAACATGCTTGACAACAGCATAGGAAGTACATAGAAGGCTTGAAAAACACTATCAATAAAGTTGATCTGATTCAGAAAATACCCTACCCAACAATAGTCAAGACATTTTAAAGTCAACATGAAACATTTGTCAGGATAGACCATATTCTGAACAATAAAACAAATGTAAATACATTTTAAAGTATGAAAATCACACAAATTATATTTTCTGACTGCCATGTATTAAGGAAAAAATAAATAATCAAAAAGTATCTTAAAATCCTCATTACTGAAAATTGAACAACATATTTCTAAATAAACCACATGTCCAAAAGAGATCACAAGAAAATTCAGGAAATATGTGGAATTGAATAAATGGAAAAATTAAATATAAATTCTGTGGGACAAACCTTATGAAGTTTCTCAACAAATGTCTATATCGAAAAGTTGTATATATATAACAAAATCTAAGTTTCTGGTTCAATAACCTTGAAAACAAGGATGAATTTCATTAAAAGAGAAAGACTAAAAATGTAGATCAATAGGAGGAAATAGAGGGTGCAGAAATGGACTCATCTTTTGGATATTTTGAAGGAATTTAAGTCTTTGCAACATATGGTATTGGGAAAGTTGAATATCTTAAGCAAAAAAGCATATTGATCCATATTTTGAATCACATAAAAAAATGCATTACAGACCTAAGTGTAAAACCTATTGCTATAAATTAACAAAGAAAAAGAAAAGAAAAAGAAAACCACTGGAATCCTCAATGAGGCCAAGTTTGTTAGGTAGAAGTAAAAAAGAAATTTTTAACAGAAATATTGGTTTTCATCAAAACTAAGATAGCTCAATATCTCTAAAGACAAGTTGAAGCTAAAAATAAAACACAGAAGAAGAGAAATATTTGTAAAACTCATATCTGTGAAAGAGCTAGATTTTATTACTTGTAAATACACTCTCAATAATTTAAAAAACTCAAAAAATGTAGGTAAAGACTTGTATAGACATTGGAGGTGCAAGATAAGTGCCCAAAATGAAAGATGCTTGACAATACTAGTCATTAGGGAGATTCAGATATTCGTGAACAATAAGAAAACAACTTGCATAAAGAACCAGACAAAAAATAGATAAAATAGGAAAATACAAATCCACACATAAAACATCGAAACAAAACTTCTAATAAAATAAGCAGTGCAATGAGTACAAAAACATGTTTAAAAGAATCATATTAATATCCCAGATAGGTTTATTTCTGGCATGCAATGATTATTTAATTTTAGACCAAAGATAAAATGACAATAGGCTTCTCATCAGAAACTATGCAGGTCAAAAGACATAAAAGTGACATCTTTAGACTCTAGTTCCAACCAGGTTGCTGCAAAATTCATGATTTTGTTTTTTATTATGTCTGTGTTGTATTCCATCTTATACTGAGTGATCATTCATAGAGACAAAGATATGAGTATCGCATGTTCTCACTCATATGGTGGACCTTGAAAATCTACCATAACAGTATAAAAAAGGAACTGACAGTAGTGGGAAACTATGGGGGGGTAGGAAGGGGAAGGGAGGTGGGACTAACGGTAGTCAATATCTGTCTGGGGATGGGGGTACACCCCTTATTAACAAGGGTGCCTCAATGATGCACATTTGTATACCTAGCCCTTAACTCTACCCCACAATTTTATAATAAAAATATGTTTTTATAAAAGTAGTATCTGTAAAGTATTGAAAAACATTTATGCACTTATAACACTGAGATATGAATGGAGAAGGACACAGTCCTAGACATTGAAACATTATTTGTTCAAATTCAATACTGATTACTAATCTTGATTAAAGCACTAAGAATGGAAGGTAAATTGCTTGATGTATTCTTGGAGTCTATAAGAGAACATGGAAATTAAAATTAACAGCAAAAAGGTAGGAAGACTCCTTAAAATTTAAGAGTGTGAAAAGGATTTTGGTGGTCACTCCTCCTCTTCAACATTGAATTGAATTCTCCAGCCAGTGCAATAAACAAACACACGATATGACTTACAGATTGGGAGAAACTATTAATATTCATAGATAATACAGAAAAGTTTGCATAAAAATGCTACAAATATATTGAAAAAATAAATTAGATACAAAAATATGATGTGAATAAACACAACATTAAATAATCATCTGTGATCCTGTATGCCAGATACAAGTTAAGTCCTGCTGAAAGTGGCATCATTCTGTAAGCAAAATATTATATACAATACTCAGGTAGAACTCTAAGAACTTATGTCTGAATATACAGAAATGCCTTCAACCTTGAGAATGGACTGCAGTATAAAAGCAGACAATACAATTTCAATGGGCATCCACTCAGAAGATTGAGGGTAGCATTCTGTGCTACTCTGTCTTTTGCAGTAGCTCTGTTGACAGTCTTCCTATTCTAGTGCCTTTGCTGTATGGTGTTTCAGCCTCTTTATGTCAATTTCATACTGCTATCTTCTTCTTTCATCATCCCATGTAAACTCCCTGTAGATTGTTTTGATTATTATAATTCCAGGAAGGGTGCCTATTGTTCAGAGTTCCCTAAAAGATAAGCACAAAAAAGATCACTAGCTTGTGATAAATTCTTGCTAGGATCCAGCTGCTTGGTAGACCATCATATACAACCTAGTAAAATATAAAATAAATGTATAAATCTGTATAAAATAAGTATAGCTAGTAGTTTTGAATTTCTTTTTATAATTTGGGAAAGTGATGCTTAAAGTCACAAAATTAGGATGCCAAATTCACACATCTAGTGAGTGACAGAGTATGGGTGAGCCCAATGTCCATCTCTTTGTCACTCTGCACATGCTTGAAATCACTGCCTTTCACTGCTACAGGCTCTACAAAGTTACATTTTTGTAGAATATAGGTTCCTGTCTAATATTGTATAGTCAGAAATACAAAACTATGTGTTACAGTTCATCACAATATTTTCACAACAACTTCCAGTTGCCAATTGTTTTTTTATGGGAGGGGAGCAGGGCCATAGAAGCAGCAAATTTTTTAGAGTACTGCTCAGGAATGGGTAGTGTTTAGCAAAATTGAATAACAATGCATGTTGAATATTTCCAAGAGATCAGGAGCTCCAGGCCCAGCTAGCTAAGAACAGCTCAAGGACAAAGCTGTTTTTATATTTTCTATCAACATAGACCAAGAGAACCAGATAAAGAGCAGAAAAAGGGAACTTCTAGAAAAATTTAAATACCCTCAAGGTCATTTTTTGATTCAGTATAATGAAGTAGTTTTTGTGAAAGCAAACAAGGTTTCCCTAGGAAAGGGAAGGAAAATAAACTATAAAACAATGGTGATGAGCCCCATTTCACAGGGAAGGAATCTTAAAAACATATGACCAGGTATCATTCAAATGGCACATTCTACTGCCTTAATATGATGGAAGGCTTCCATCAATAAAATGTACCTGCACATACATGTTTATTGCAGCTCTATTCACAATAGCAAAAACATGGAACCAACCTTGCTGCTCATTGAAGTTAGACTGTATAAAAGAATGTAGTACATATATGCAAAGGAATATTATGCAGCCATAAAGAAGGACAAACATATGGACTTTGCAGCAACTTAGATGGATTGGAGTCTATCGTACTCAGTGACTGATCACTGAAATAAAGAACAGAGTACTATATATTCTCACTCATAAGTGGACTTTGAACAATTATCATAATACTACAAGAAAGGGAATGACCTGGCTTGGTGACTCAGCCTGTAATCTCAACATTTTGAGAGGCTGAAATGAGTGGACTGCCTAAGCCTGCAGGTTCGAGACCAACCTGGGCAACTTAATAAGATCTCGTCTTTACAATAAATCAAAAATTAGCCGGGTGTGGTAGCATGCACCTGTAGTTCCAGCTACTTGGAAGGCCGAGGCAGAAGGATCACGAGAGCCCAGCTGGTCAATGCTGGGGTGACAATAAGTGTGCCACTGCACTCCAGCCTGGGTGACAGAGTGAGACTCCAACTCAAAAAAAAAGGAAAAAAAAGAAAAGAAGAGAAAAGAAAGGGATTGACAGCAGTGGGAAACTGACAGGGGAGGGGGTTCCAGATTGGCAGTTGAGCAAAACTGCCAGAGCGTGGGGGGCCAACCTCATCAACAAGGGTAACTTCATAATGGACTTTTGAATACCTAACCCTGAATTGTAGCCCACATCTTTAAAAATAAAAAAATCTAAAAGTTAAAAAGAAAAAAATTAAATGTCACAAAATTTGAATAAAAATCACTGCAGCATTAATGATAAGCCAATACTTTCCAGGTACCTCTGAATGATTAACCCTTAAGTGAAAGAAAGTGTAGGAAGATTTGAATAAAGAGTAAGACTGATTCAAAACCAAGAAGCGCTGTATCATTTTAGTAATGATATAATGTACCAGTTCATTTGATTTCATTAGCGTTGCTATTAAGATGACTGATTTATATAACTAAAACAATACGAGAAAGGTTTGTCAGCCTAATCTATAAATAGCATTTTTTCTATCACTTTTCTTTTTAAACTAAAATGTATAAACTGGAAGAGTGTTAATTGATTAGGTAAAATTATATAGGGATGAAAATAAATGTGCGGTATTTAGTACGAAAGAAAATATAATTTAACACAGGATAACCCATCTGAACCTTGCATGCTATGTATTAAATTAAATAACAAATATGTTGAAAAATATGATATAAAAATATATGAGAAGAAACTATTATAATAGTACAGAGGATGTGCCCACTCCCTCTGCTTGTCCAGTCTTTCGTTCCTTCACCCTTCTCTACTCCAAATTTTGCAAAATATCTCCATTTGAAGTTTATATATGCATGTATTGGGTGTAATCCTCAGGCCTGGTGCACACTGGTATCACTTGGAGAACTTTATAAAAGCAGCCTTAGCCGGGCTCAGTGGCTCAGTCTGTAATCCTGCGCTTTGGGAGGCTGAGGTGAGTGGATTACCTGAGACTCCACGTTCGAGACCTGCCTGGGCAACTTGGCGAGACCTCATCTCTTCAATAAATCAAAAAACCAACTGGGCGTGGTAGTGCACGCCTGTAATTCCAGCTACTTGGAAGTCTGAGGCGGACGGATCGCCAGAGCCCAGCAGGTCGAGGCTGCAGTGGCCAGGAGCGGCCACTGCACTCCAGTCTGGGCGACAGAGTGAGACCCCAACTCAAAAAAAAAAAAAATTCAGCCCTATGTAGTTATGAGTTAATCTCTGAATGGAGACCAGGCATAGGTATTTTTAAGAACCCAACAAGTAATTAAAATTTGTATTGATAGCCACTGTTCTGTGGCTATTTTATGTGAATATATAAGGAAAGAACAACTGGTTCTGGTACTATGTGACAACTGTATATTTTACTGAGTTAACTAGTACAAATAAAGAGATACCTACAATGTGCTAAAACTCTAAAATGGCTAGTGGTTTTACTTTTAAAAAAATTTCTTTAAGTTAAGACACCAACACGCAAAATAGCCTAGGCCTACACAGGGATAGGATAACCAATATCATAATCTCCCTCCTCTTTATCTTGTTCCACTGGAAATTCTTCAGTGGCAATTAACACGCATGGAGCTGTCATCCTCTATGATAACAATGCCTTTTTTGGAATACCTCTTGAAGGACCTGTTGTTAATGCTGTTTAACAGTTCATTTTTTATTAGATAAATAGAAAAAGTATGCTACAAATAATTGTAAAAATATAGTATAGTAAATACATAAACCATTAACATAGTCATTTACGATCGTCATCAAGTATTATGTAGAGCATGTGATTGTATGTCCTATACTTGTAATGAGTGGGTGTGCAGTAGATTTGTTTACACCGGCATCAATACAATCATGTGATAATGTGTGTACTACAAGTTCACAATGTCTATGATGTCACTAGGCAATAGAAATGTTTCTGCTCCAATATAAACTTACAGGACCACTGTCATGGACATAATCTGGTGTTGACCAAAACATCGTCACACAGCACGTCTGGGCTTAAAGACATACCATTTTCTTGCGTTCATGGGTTCTAATAATAAATCTGCAGTTATTCAAATCCTTGTTTTTTTCTCATACACTGTGTTGAAAAGTGGCATGTATATTTCTTCTCTAACTTGAATATTCAGCAGTTTATTAAAATATGTGTACATATAACTTTGGGTTTATCTAGTTTAAGGTTTGCTTCTTGAATTTCTAAACTGACAACTTTGCCAAATATTTGAAATATTATTTCTTCAAATTATTTTTCCTGCATCAGTCTCTTCCTTCTTCAGGACTCCAATTGAATGACTGTTCCATTCTTCCTCCAGCACTTAAAGTGGTGTTGACTGCTTCAAGATATTGCTGCTTTCTTTCAGATTGGATAATTTTTAATGAATCTTTTCTCAATTTAACTCTTTCTAGTGTCCCTTTTATTGTAAATCTAGTATGTTTTTTCAAATATTGTTTATTTGATTAATAACATTTCAAATTTTGTCCATCACTCCACATTAGTGCGCATCATGCTGTACCCCATAGATGAGTTTTCCACCTACCTCTTCTTCTCACCCTTCCCCTTTGGAGTCTCTAATGTCCAAGGTACCATCCTTTTTGCCTTTACTGACTCTTACCATAGCTCCTACTAAGGGATACCATGCAGTATTTAGTTTTTAATTTCCATTTTGCATTATTGTACTTATGATGGCCTCCATTTTATCCAGGATGCTGCAAAGCATTATTTCATCCTTTTTCTGGCAGAACAATATTCCAAGGTGAGATTAAATAGAAGGGGTTTATCATAGTTCTCTTTTCAAACAAAATTTGGGTCTGAGCAAAACTGTTTTGTTTCTTAATAACTTTTAGCCTTGCTTGAGTTGGAAGCCCAAATTTTCTCTGGCATATTATTAAAGATATATGATGAGCATATGACTAAAATCAATTGTGTAGTATGTTAATTATGGCAACGTAGGTTTTAAATAGATTTGTTGCAGGTATAAAATATAGGAAAATATTTTTGCTTGTCTCTGACTCTTTGTTCTGACTCTTGGTTTCACATGCCATTTGCTTGGTACACAACATCAGCCCATGAGAGAAAAGAAGTCAAAGAAGTAACCCAAAGAAACAAAATGAAACTCTTGTATAGGATCTTCCAGATCTCCTGTGTCATGTTGAAGCTTCCAACTCCTAGGAAAATCATACATGTTTTCTTGGTCTTGGCACTCAGGAGTCAATGTTTCCTCTCTCAGGCATAAGAATGTCAGGAGTTTTATTTAGTTGGCAATGACATGTAGGCAAGAGTAGACCTAGCAGGCATGCTCACAATCACCACATTGTGCTGATCATAATTTCATCGAATACATTGCTCCATTACTGCAGATAAATGATGGATTTGCTTTGTGTACATGTTCCAGGAAGGTCAGAGAAACTGGTTTCTTATCCATATGGACTAAACTACTAGTGAATTTCTTTCAGGATAGACTAAAATTGATATAGAATATGACCTTGTATATTTACATCCTTCAAAGTAGGCAAAAAAAAAAAAAAGGAAAACAAACAAACAAAAACCTGGGCTGCAAAGGTGAATGAGCAGACAAACGTGGTATGATGCTATGATGACTTTTGGGGTTACTGGTTCTAAATAATGTGAGGAGATTAGAGCCAAAACTGACCACGGGCAACATATGAGTTGAAGTAAAGACCCCCTCCTATGATAAGCATGAGATCATCATGGATATGCTACTGTGCTAAGTATGAGAAGGACTACAGAAAATAAATAAATAAAATAACACGTGATGTGCAGGCCCACAGAGCATTCGCTCTGGAATTACACAGCCAGGGTTCAAAGCCTGGCTGGGCCACTGCCACATGGATCATCTGAAGAACGTTAGAAAGCTTAAGGGATTTTACCCAATTTGTAAAAAGATACCCCACCAACACGTAAGAGAAGTCAAGGGGCCGCATCCAATCAGGTCCCACAACCGCGTCACCTCTTCGGAACCCTTCCCAGCTGAGCACGTGACCCTCGCCATCAGGGCAGCCATGGTGATGGAAGAGGTCCTGGACGAGCCTGGCAGGACCTGGGTGGCTCCAGGGCTGAGCTTTAAGCAGGCTTTGCCCCTGTGACCCAGAGGACAGGCCAGGACACTCAGCCCCGAGTGCCCAAGCAGTCCCCACCCATCCTCACAGAGTGGCCCACCTGGTGCCCACCACCTGTAAGCAGCAGCAGGAAGTCCCTAAGGCTAGAGCATCCACTTGCGAGGGCGGTTGGCGGGTCCTCTCGCGGTGCCCGTTGTCGGCTCTTCTTGGCACTCAGCGGGGCCCACGCGCCCTCCCTGCTGCCTGGTCTCTGTCACGAGCCCCATTGAGACGTCACAGGTGCGGAGCTGGCCAGTGTGTTCTTGGCTGAGAGAGGAGTTGGTTGCTAAGGAGACTTGTCTCCGTGGCTTACTTTTTCTTGCGATCGCAGGACTCACAACCAGTTCTCAATGGGCAATTTTTTTTACTTAATTGGGTTTGGGGTCGCACCGCGGTGCCGGCAGCCCCGGCAGCACCGGGTCCCACCTGTTCCACTGTTCCGCTAGGTTGCCCCGCCTAGCCAGGTCCACCCCTCGCACCCAGACTTGCCCTTCGCCCAGTCCTGCTTACAGGCTGCTCAAGCTGAATCTGGGTCATGTGCCTTCACCACCCAGACCCTCCTCTCCCACATGCCACGGGCTTCTTTCTGGGGTCCTCATTGCTTGAATCCTTGGATCGGTCCTGAAGAATGAACCTGCGCTGTCCACTGGGAACTCGCTGATGATGGACACTTGACCTCCACCAGGATCTCTCCTCTCAGACACAGGTATAACCTCCTACTTTCCTTGCCTGAGCAGGTGGTCAGTCCTAGGAAACTGACACCATCCAGACTCCCCAAGGAGACAAGAGAGGGCCCCAGGAGGGCCTCAAAAGATGAGAATCAGGAGGATCAGGTTTAGACCAAAGAGCAGGTAGCAAAAAGAGTCCACCCTAGCAAGGAGGAAGTGTCATTAACATCTAGACCCCTCCAGACCCAGGGATAACTCTCTTCCCTGGGGTGTGGGCCTGGGTTTCTGGAGGGAAAACTCCCTTGACAATACTCAAATAAAGACCTTGAAGAGAAGGCCCCAGTGTCCCCGCTGAAATCCTTCTGGGAAGAACATTGGATCCCAGGCATACACCTCTGCTAGGGAAGTCCTGCCTCTTGGCACAGATGGAACCATGCTGCTGGACCCAACCCCAGGTTTCTCCTTGCAGCTGGAGAAGTCCATCAAGGAAATGCTGGAGTGTACAGAGTGCATCAGGCTTCCTGATGCTGATGCTGGAGGAGGAGTGCAAGACAACAAGCCATGAGATATTCCACCATGAGCTCTTCCCCACCTAGAGTTGCCAGTCATAGGTCCTGCCATGGACAAGGTTGATTCCACTGCTACTGCTGGACTCCTCCACAGCAACTCTTGGGGGATAGAGATGAGCTGTTCTCACAATCAAATGTCCCTGCATGGCTATTCAGAATGATCTGAGTTGCTTGGAGAAGAAGAGTTGCTGTAAAAAAACAGTGGAATCTTGGAGAATAAGA
>NW_007258301.1:0-2022 GCF_000164805.1 Carlito syrichta
AGGAAGGAATACTCTCATGGAATCGGAACTGGCATCCAATTCCTGTACAAAACCCGACACCCACAGGACTTAAGAGAGAAGATAGACAAATGGGACCTTATTAAACTGACAAGCTTCTGCAAAGCCAAAGAAACCATCAAGAGAGCAGGGAGACAGCCTACAGACTGGGAAAAAGTATTTGCCAAGTCTAGATCTGACAAAGGTTTAACATCCTGGATCTACAAGGAACTGAAATGTACTGAAAAGAAGAAAACAAACAACCCCATTATAAAATGGGCAAAAGATATGAACAGACACTTCACAAAAGAAGACATTCAAGAAGCCAACAGACACATGAAGAAATGCTCAACCTCACTAATCATCAGGGAGATGCAAATCAAAACTACACTGAGATACCACCTAACTCCAGTCAGAATGGCAATTATCAACAACTCAAAAAATAACAGCTGCTGGAGAGGGTGTGGTGAAAAGGGAACACTTCTACACTGTTGGTGGGAGTGTAAACTAGTGCAACCTCTGTGGAAAGCAGTGTGGCGATTATTAAAAGCTCTAAAAATTGACCTTCCATATGACCCTGCAATCCCCCTACTGGGAATATACCCTGAAGAACACAAATCACTCTATAAAAAAGACACCTGCACACGTATGTTTATCGCAGCATTGTTCACAATAGCAAGAACCTGGAAGCAACCATGCTGCCCATCAAAAGAGGATTGGATTAAAAAAATGTGGTACATATACACGATGGAATACTACGCAGCCATAAAAAAGAACAAAATCATGAATTTCGCAGCAACCTGGGTGGAACTAGAGTCTATAATACTGAGTGACCTCTCACAGAAACAAAGATAAGAATATCACATATTCTCACTCATATAATGGACCTTGAACATCCAATGTAATACTATAAGAAAATGACTGACGGTACTGGGAAACTATGGGGGGGATGGGATTAACAGTAGCAAATATCTGTCTGGGGCTGGGAAAACACCTCTTATCAACAGGGTGTCTGAATGAAACGTAATTGTACACCTAACCCTTAACTGTACCCCACAAAACCATGATAAAAAATACTGATTAATTATTTAAAAAATAAAAAAAAGAAAGAAAATGGAGGAGAAGAAAAGTTGCCCCGCCCCTCCTCCCCTACTGCTACAAAGAAGGCCTACACCAAATAAGGTGTCCTAGGACACCTTCCAAGGACACTTGATTTCTAGAGTCCCCACATCAGCCCTGAGTTCCCTTGCCTTTTGTCTGCCTCTTCTCAGGCTCTGCCTCACCACCCTCTCCCACCCCTAGTTACCCCCCACACTCCCCCACCCCCAGGCGACCAGACAAAGCCCCGCCCACCGTCTTTCTGTTCTAGGACATCCGTGAACATTCATGAAAGGTGCCAATCACAGGCAGCCTTATCCAGATCCCAAACAAACAAACAAACAAACAAACAAACAAAAAACCCTCAAAAACCAAAAACCCAAAGAACAGGTTGGGAGCAGAATGAAAAGGAGCTAACATAGCAACTTCTGTCCAGTACAGGAAGAAAACTCCGTCCACACAGGCACGCAGGAGTCCCTGCGTGGAGAAGGCAGCTGGCCTCTGCCTACCCAGAGGACGCGGGCACCGGGGTAGGAACTTTGAAGGAATGGAAATCTGTGGCCTGTTCCGCTAGGAGGAGCATCTCCCAGGCACAAATTGACCGCTGGCTGTGAGTGCGCTCTGCCCAAGTGAAGGCTTGCTGGGAAGCACTGTCCAGCCACCAAGTTTCATTCCTTGAATCCTCGCAGAAAACGCAATTCTTTCACCAGAGACAGGAATGTGGACAACACAACATCGAGAGAGTCTGGGGCTTGTCTCTTTCCCTGTGATGATTGCCATGGTCTGCATGGTCCCTATGTCTTCCCTCCAGCGCCAATAAGTCCAGCGACGAGTACTACGTGAAAGAGACAGTGGACAGATTGTTCAAAGGATATGACATTTGCTTGCGACTGGACTTCGGAGGTAACGGTTCATCTTGGCTCAACC
>NW_007258301.1:2923-9151 GCF_000164805.1 Carlito syrichta
GGCCTGGCAGCCACCGCCTCCCGCTGGGCGCGGCCGGCCGCACCCCCACCCTCACCCCGGGGACCTTCGCCATCGCCTCTGAACCGCGCCCCCACCACACAGACGGGGTCTTGGAGTGTCCCCTCTGCTGCTGGTTGGAAAAGCATCCAAGCCTGAATCTGGCTGGGCTTGACATGCTCCCTTGCGGAGTGGACGCATCTGTCTTGCATCTCGCAAATATCAGTTGAAATAGAACAGATCGAGATCCTTCACCTCGCTTTACTCTAGATGTGTAAGAGCCTAAAAAAGCGGGCGATTTTGCAAGGGACGCTGGAAGGGAGGGGGGAGAATGTAACTCAACAGCATCTTTCCTCTACAAGGGGTCAATCGTCTATCTATTTTTACTCCCTCTCTTTTGAAGCGGCTGCAAAATGGATTGAAATCATAGTAGCTCCGACTTTCTCTGTCGGCTATATCCAGCTGGCGGTGGGTAGCGGTTTACTAGTTGTTAGAGTTTCTAACTGTTGCTTCTTGCAAGGCAGAGGGAAAAGCATGTTGCTTTTCTAGAATCAGCCACCCGGGGAAAAACAGCCAGATCCACAGGAACTAAAACACCATTATTATTCCACTTGTAAAAAAATCATGGCAGCAGAAATTTAGACATCATGAATAATTTAATGAGCAAAACCTTTGGGGATTTTATCACTCGGTAGCTATAAAGGCTATTGAGTTGTCTCCCATTTCATTCTTTGTGTGTCATTTTATTTTAATATGCTATGGTTTAAGGATTTTTCTTTTCTTTTTTAGGTTATGTCGGGGAAGAAATAAATATGTCGGCAGCAGATTGAATAGGCATAGGATAAAAAGTGTGACTATCAAATGTCTGTATTTTGTAGTTGTAACGGCCCCTGCTTTAAATAGCTTATTTAATATACCATTTTAAAATTGTATTGTTGTCCTGAAAGAATAACTTTTTAAAATTAATGCATAATAGCATTTTCTGATTTGAAAAAGGTTTTTAGCAGACTGACTTATACTCTGTTTATATACATGTTAGTACCACAAAGCAACCCAAAGCACACTATTTGCAAAAATTCTGTGGAATCTAATAACCTGCATGTGCACATAATGCAAATCATGTCCAATCCATGCAAATACAACTAGACATATTAGACAAAGTTAGCTTAATAAGTTATATCATGTAGATAAATGATGATACTTTCCTTTTCAGTCATTTATTTTTGCATCTTTGAGCATCCACAGACAGTTTATAAAACAAGAGAAGGGCAACCCCTTTGGTCCCCTCTCACTGTGCCACTGTGAGAGTTTTTCTGTCCTCTTAATAAATCCTGCTTTAAAAAAGAGAAGATTCAGAAAGGTCAAAAAGGCAAATTGACATATACCTTTTCAATTTTTTAAAAACTGAATTAAATAAGGAAACTGTTAATCAAAACAACTACTATAACAAAAATCTCTGTATAATCAGTTGTCCAGTTGAGTTCATATATAAACTCAAAAAAAGAATCAACTTTAATTGCAATACCACTGGACGTTTCTTCCCAATGCCATCTTGCTATTCACTGCAACTTGTGTATATGCACTTGAGTTTTTAAAAATAATGGTCACCCGACTAATAAACTTTTGAAAAATACCCTTTACCTTTTCATAATGGTGTTAGACCCATGATGGGGAAATAGAAACAACTGATATTTGAAAAATAACAAACCTTTATTTACTTGTTCTTCCTTGTTTCTCCTTTTAACATTTATTTCATCTTCTTGCATCTATGATAAAGCATTAAAATAAATAGGTTGGAAATAACACCAAGAAAAATAGAAATATAGGAGTATTTTTCAGATTGAGGGTTCTATACAAAATTGACCTTGATGGTTCACCTCTGCCCCATAAGAGAATTGTCTATTGCATAATATGATTTTTAGATGATGTAAAAAGGTTTGAAAATCCATGGGAAATAAGATTCATTACTTTTTATATTAAGATTGCTTTTGTACCCCAGCAGGTAGCAAATTTTGTGGTTATA
The DNA here is from genome assembly GCF_000164805.1 of Carlito syrichta. NCBI lineage: Eukaryota > Metazoa > Chordata > Mammalia > Primates > Tarsiidae > Carlito > Carlito syrichta. Next base: position 4,944 of record NW_007258301.1, read on the forward strand.
TACTAGGAAATTTTCATTAAAACTAACAACAATAAGAATGGACAAGAATATAATAAAAATAGCTTTAAAGAAAATGCAAGTTAAATTCATTACCAAAACATTTCTCCTTGTCAATTTGTATTCATTACCATTATAATCCACTCCATGGCTGGGAAAATGAACTAAATAAATGAATTTGAGAACTGGGTTCTGTAAATTTTTGTTATTTTCCTCTGCTTTCTTAAGTAAAATTTAATTCTAGAGTGGTTTATAGCATTGTCTGTTTTAAGGACTAATATCACATCAACAGTATTTTCTGACTCATGTCCTTGAGGATTCGAAATTTTTTTTCAAGTTATGAAAAACAAAGAAGGCTTTGCAGTAGGAGCCTTAAAAAATCTCTACAATCAAGAATCAGAGAATGCAGATACTCTAAATGATCATCCTGATGCAGAAAAGATAAAGAAATATGCAGAAAGATTTTTCTCTTTGGACAAGAATATTATTGATTAAATTAGAAAGAATGTTTATTCTTGCATCATGGAATATATGTGGGGACCCCCCCAAAAGGGAATTGTCCTTTAGAGTGTGGGCGCCTTGTAGTACAGGCTTCCCCCACTAGGTAAGTGTGGCAGGAACCCATTGGTGTCAGTGTACCAGCTAGCTTTGTTGTGAGAGGGTCCAGTTCAGCTTCAGGAAATTCTAGGGGAGAGAGTCTTTCAGCCCATTTCATGATGAGTGATTTATGGCACAACTGCCCACTGTGCTGAGTGTTCGGCACTTTTTGACCCAAAATGGCGTGACCCTTATGTCCCATCATCCCTATCCACCTGATCTTGCTCCAGGTGACTTTTTCCAGATTTCCTCGTGAAAAAAAAGTCCTCAAAGGGAAAGTTTTGTCGATGCAGAAGAGGCAAAAAGAAAAGAAAAGAAACAAACAACCAAAACGGTAGAGAGCACTAAAGGGCATCAAAATTGATGAGTTCAAAAATTGTTTTAGGCAGTAGAAAAAGCATCTTGATAGGTGTGTTGCATCCAAAGGAGAGTACTCTGAAAGCAACTGAAGTTTAAACATGAAATGATAAATTCACAATTTTAAATAAATTAATTCTGCTTTTTTGGGTCCCTGCCTTATATGGTGCATGTGACAAAAACTACATAGGACTATCATTTTCTTAACTTTCATATTTTTTTTTATTTTTTATTTTTTTATTTTTTGAGTTGGAGTCTCACTCTGTCGCCCAGACTGGAGTGCAGTGGCCGCTCCCGGCCACCGCAGCCTCGCCTGCTGGGCTCTGGCGATCCACCCGCCTCAGCCTTCCGAGTAGCCGGAATTACAGGCATGCACTACCACGCCCAGCTGATTTTTGATTTATTGTAGAGATGAGGTCTCGCTGCCCAGACGGGTCTCGAACCCACGGGCTCAGGCAATCCACTCACCTCAGCCTCCCAAAGGCGCGGGATTACAGGATGAGCCACCGAGCCCGGCCATATATTTTTTTAAATCATGATTTCCACTTATAAATCCTTCAAACCTTGTTTTTTAACAATGTCTGCCAAATTGCCCTCACCCCCCACCGCGCGCGCGCACGTGCACACACGCCCGCGTGCACACACACATGCGCATACACATGCACAACTGCCTAAAGATTAACAGGAGGTAGTTGGGGTAAACAGAGACAAGGGCTCTCAGAAATTGCTCTTAACCACGATCATCTGCTACTCCAAGTCCCAAAAAAACAGACAGTCATACGCAGGTGTACTCTTTCAGTAGTGGTTTGGGAAAACATGGTATCAACCACTTGCAAACAAGTGGTGGAGCTCTTGTATTTCAAACTCCAGTGTGTAGCTGCTCATTTTGACCCAAGAAGTGGATCCTGGTCACCAAGTAGGAGTTCCAGCCACCCGGTCTCTGTCCCTGATCTGAAAGCACTTTGGCCCATAAAAGACTTTGTATCTACTGAGTCCTGGTTCACTGTAGGTCTCAGTCCAAACTTCCCAGCTAGAGAGAATTTTAACGTCTTCACTGTCTTTCCTTCCTTCAAGTGTGAATGGGTGCAGCAGTGAATGCTCTTTATAGGCATTCCAATGAAACAGTAAGGATGAAAACTTAAAACAAACCAATTTAATAGATAATGCTTAAGAATTAAGTTTGCCAAATATACACTTACATTCCACTGTTGTTGTGATTATTTTAATATTTGACTTGGAGATTTCTGGTACACACTTCAGTTATGTCTAATTACCATGACTGTGGTGACTCAAAACAGTAACCACTTGCCAGAATCCCACTTCCTTCACCCATTTCTTTTAGTCAGTGCATTTTGATCTTTAATGCATACTTGAATCACTCTGGGATCATGTTAAAATAAATTTTCTGAATCAAAGGTATGAGGTGAACCTGGCACTCTGCAGTTCTCCTGGGTGATGCCAATGGCAAGTGTATAGCAGTACTTTGAGTAACCAGCTTGTGGTTCATTATTCTAAGACCTAGCTTTGTCAAAAAATGAAATTTTTCCCCTCTTAAACTTCTCTAGCAATGGCATCATATATTTCAAGTTTCCAAATTAATTCTTAAATTAATTTCCTGCTGGCCAAATAGGTAGCTTTGCTCTAGGTGGGAGGTTAGTTCAGTCACAGTATAAAGGGAAGTGCCAGGTTGATGGAGCTTGACTGAAACTAATAAGCAGTGTTCCTAACTATGTCAATACCTGTGGATCAGCCCAGCTTAAATGATGGCCATGAAAATATTACGAAGCACAACACCTCAACAATTACTGTTCTGTTGCTTTACAGAACACCCATGAGTTCTCTTCTTCGAAATTGAGAACATTTCAAACTGTTCCCCCATCCCATCCTCCAGCCTAAACATACTCATGGTGTCAATAAATTCACAGAGGTTATTACAGATCTTCCATTGCAAACAGAGAAAATAGGTCAGTACCATTTAAAGGCAGAAACAGACATCAGCAGTTAAATAAAGATACAAATATGTTTTTCTCTTATGTGAGTAATCACCCAGGTCTTTCATTCAGGGCCGAGTTACAAATTCTCCCCTTTGCCTGTCTGTTTGGAGATAACTGAAAGATATTTTTGATACCCTAAGTCACATGAAAGTAATCCTATCTAGATGTTTAAAAGTTTGTGTTTACATTTGAAAACCTGTGATCTTAGGCTTACATAGGCTTGGGTCCAGACTAAGTATTAAAGTGATAATATGATGAAAATAGTGACATTTACTGAACATTTCCCACATGTGAGGTACGGTTATCAAGTGCTTTGCATTAATAAATCATTTAATCCTTTATTAAGGATATGTAATTCTTAGCCCCCCCATCACAGATTGAAAAACAGGCTGAAAGCAGGAAAAACTTAGGTTGAATGGTTAAATAACTTACTTAGAATTGTAATGCTGGTGAATGGCAAAGCCAAGATTCAAAACCAGGCAGCCTGGGTCCAGGGTATGGCTCGTAACTGCCAGGATAGTGAAAAATGAAAAGTTCCCAGTGTTTAGATTTTAGTTCTTGTGTGAATACTCAGACTAATTTTATGGGCCTCAGGATTATCCTTTGTGAAATGAAAGTTAATTTTTATAATTGTTAAACACATTTTCAGTTCAAGCATTCTATACTGGAAACGTAGATCTTTAAACACATTAGACTTTTTCAAAATAAAAATAATCTACCAGGCATGGTGGCTCATGTCTGTAATCCCAACACTTTGGGAAGCCAAGGTTGGAAACTGCTTGAGCCCAAGAGCTTCAGACCAGCCTAGACAACATAGGGAGACCTTGACTCTTCAAAAAAAAAAGAAAAACCTGGACATTGTGGAGAATACCTGTAGTACCAACTACTTGGGAGGCCAAGTTGAATAGATAGATAGATAGATAGATAGATAGATAGATAGATAGATAGATAGATATTTAATTGATTCTGTTTCTCTGGAGAACCCTAACTAATGCAAGTGGCATGAGGATACAAGACTAGATGTTTATTGAATCTTTTGGGTTCTAGTAAAATTTGGCTGTGTCAATTCATAATAAAATTTTCTTTACCTTTCTAATGTCATTGAATTGTTCCCAAAAGTGGTAAGAGAGTTTTTATAGAACTTTGAACCGTATATCACAACAACTTGTTGTTGCTGTTACAATGAGCAGCTTTTTTGTGACCCAGGTGAGAAATCATGATATGTGAGCCTTTATAAACATGTAACATACACAAACCACCATT
>NW_007258302.1:0-9761 GCF_000164805.1 Carlito syrichta
ACTGGGGCATCAATTTTGAGTAGACCATTTCCTGGACACCCATTACAGAGGATAACTAGGAGGGCAATGATCATGGTGGAGTGCCAGCTACTGTGACACCAATAACAGAGGAGGCTCAGTCACTGGCCACACATTATGGAGGTCAGACAGTCACTGGGGCACCCATTGTTGAGGTAGCTCAGTCACTGGGTCACCCATCACAGGGAAGTCTAGTCAATAGGCCATCCATAATGGATTAGGGCCAGTTGCTGGGGACTTGATCATGGAGGGCAAGTCACTGTGGCACCATAACGCCAAGAAGTGCCAGTCACTGTTTTACTTATTATATAGAGAGAGAGACAACTGAAGAACCCATCACAGAAGAAGGCTATCCTTGGTCAACCATCAGAGAGGAGAGACTGTCACTGGGATAACCTTCACACAGGAAGGCCAATCACTGAAGCACCCATCACAGAGGAGAGCTAGTTACTGGGTAATTCATCTAATAGCAGAGTCAATCACTGAGGCAGACATAATAGCTAAGCGCCAGTCATTGATGCACCCATTACCAATAAAGGCCAGTCCCTGGGTCTACCATTAGGAGGGTCTCAGTACATGGGGTTTTGATTACAGAGGAGAGCCAATAACTGGGGCAACCATCACAGTGGAGGGAAAATCAGTGTGGTGCTCATCACAGAGGAAGATCACAGAGGAAGATTAGTCACTGGTGCATTTTTCAGAGAGGAAGGTGAGTTACTGGTGCACACATTATATAGGTTGCCCAGTCACTGGGGTATCCATTACAAAGAAGAGCCAGACACAGAGCTCCCATAAGAGAGGATAGCCAGTTAGTGGTACACTTAAAAGAAAGGAGGGCTACTCACTGGGATGCCAATTATGGAAGAGGTCCAGTTACTGGAATACCCAACACTAAGGAGGGCTCTTCACCAGGTCTCCCAATTTGGAGGAGGGCCACTCACTGTGACACCAATTGAAAAAGAGGCCCAATCAACAAAGCACCAATTATAATGGAAGCCCAGGTACTGGGTCTCAGTCACTGTGAAACCAATCACTGAAAAGTGCCTGTCACTGGGGTATCCATTAGGGAGAAGCCCCAGAAACTTGGAAACCTATAAGAAAGTAAGGCCTAGCACAAGGACACCCATTTATAAGAGTTCAAGTTAGTTGGATACCTATCATAAAATAAGACTAGTCACTGTGGCACCCATAACAATTATGACCAGTCATGGACTCACCAATCACAGAAAAGGCCCAGTCACTGCAGCATCCCTTGTGAAGCAGGACCAATCACTGTGAAACCCATCACAGAGGAGGGCTATTCATTGGGGAACACATCATATATAATGACCAGTTACTCTGGTACCAATAACAGAGAAGGCCCAGTCACTGGGTCACACATGGAGGAGGCCTACTCACTGGAAAACCCAGTACAAAGGAGGACCAGTCAATGAGGTATTTATTATGAAGTGTGCTCTGTAACTGGAGCATCCACCAAAAAGGTCAAGACACTGGGGAAACCACCATGGAGGTGGGCCAGTCTCTGGGCATAACTTGCAGAGGAGCACAGTCACAGGGGCACCCATAATAAAAGAGGACCAAATACTGGGGTAACAATATGGAGGAGGCCCAGTTACAGGAGCATCTATCACATAGGAAGAAAAATCACTAGGGCACTCATCACAGAGGAGGGCACATCACTGTGGCACCCATTTTGGAGTAGGACCATTTCCTGGGACAGTTATCGAAGAAGTGAGACAACCACTGAAGAACCATCACAGAGGAGGGCCACTCACTGAGGAACCCATTAGAAAGGAATAGCAGTTACTTGGAAAGCCATAAGAGAGGTAGGTCAGTAACTGGGACACAAATCACCTAGGTGAGCCAGTCATGTGATCACCTCCCACAGAGGATGAAAAGTCACTGAGACACTCAAACTTGGAAAGGCTTGTCATTTTGTCACCAATAACAAAAAAGGGGCAGTTGCTGGGTCACCCATTATGGAGTAGTATCAGTCACTGTGACACCAACAATTAAGGAAGGCCTGTTACTGGTGCACGCATCGCAGAGGGGGAGAGGTCCCTGGGTCACTCATTACAGAACAGAGTCATTCACTAGGTGTCCATTATGGAGGACCTCCAATCACTGGGTAAACTATAACAGAGGAAAGCATGTCACTGGGACACCCATCAAAGAGGAGAACCATTCATGGGGACACCCATCACAGAGGACGCACAGTCACTGAGGAACCTATCACAGAGGAGGGCCAATCAAAAATACACTCATAGCCTGGCTCGGTGGCTCAGCCTATAATCCCGTGCCTTTGGGAGGTTGAAGTGAATGGATTGCCTGAGCCCGCGGATGCGAAACCTGCCTGGGCAGCAAGACCTCATCTCTACAATAAATCAAAATATCAGCCGGGTGTGGTAGTGCATGCCTGTAATTCTGGCTACTCGGAAGGCTGAGGTGGAAGTTTCACTGGAGCCCAGCAGGCCAAAGCAGCGGTGGCTGGGAGCAGCCACTGCACTCCAGTCTGGGCGACAGAGTGAGACTCCACCTCAAAAAAAAAAAAATACACTCATTACAGAGTAGAATAAGTCACTGGGGCACCAATTATGAAGGAGAGTCAGTCACTGGGGCACAAACTACCAAAGAGGCACAGTCACTGGGCACACATAATAGAGGAGGAATAGTCACTGGGACACCCAATATATATGAGTCCCAATCAATCACCAAGGAAAGCTAGTCACTGTGGCACCCAGTGATCGGTTGAACAGTCAATGTGACATTTTTCACATTTTTATTACAGAATAAAATTGATCACTGGGGCACCAATTATAGGAAAGTTTCAGTCCCTGTTACATTTATCACAAAAGAGAGCCAGTCACCGGTATGCCCATCACAGAGGACAGCCAGTCACAGGCAACCTTCATAAAGAAGTGCTACTCACTGGAACACCCATTATGGAGGAGTTCCGGATACTGGAACATGCATCAAAGAGGACTAGTCCCTGGGGCATTCAAATTGGGGCTAGTCACTTAGGGCACCCATCACAGAGAGACAGTCACTGTAATTCCCATCACAGATGAGGTCCAGTCACTAGGACAGCTATCACCGAATAAGGTCAGTCACTGGGACATCCATTACAGAAGAGGTTCACTCACTTTGGCAAACATCACAAATGAGGGCTAGTCACTGGGGACTAATTAGTAGGGATCTGCCTCTGCATCCTCTCTGTATCCTCCATACAGAGAGGACGACCAGTTATTGGGGTACCAATCACCCCTTAAGGATGAGGCTGAATCACTGGGAAAGCCATTATAAAGAAAAGCCAGTCTCGGGGACAATTATGAAGGAATGTTAGTAAGTGGAACACTCATCAGAGAGAAGAGCTATTCATTCTGGCAGCCGTTAGAGAGGAGGGCCAGTCATTGGGCACCAAAGGCAAAGGAGGCAAAGTAATTGGTGGACTTATAATATAGAAGGGCCAGACACTGGGGCACCGATATTGAGGAAAGTCAGTCATTGGGGCACCTATCTCATATAAGCCCAGTGACTAAGACACCCAATACAAAGGAGTATTAGTCACTGGGGCATCAGTTTTGGAGGAGGGCTAGTCACTGGAAAAACAAACCCAGATGAGGGTCAGCTTGTGGAGTAATCATCTCAAAAAAGGTCCATTCACTAAGGCACACATCACTAAGGAGGGTGAACCACTGGAGCACACATTTTGGAAAAGGACCAGTCACTAAGACACCCATCCCAGAGCTGGGCTAGACACTGAAGCACATATTGGAGAAGAGTCTCATTAAATGAGACAAGCTTCGCAGAAGAATACTATTCACTGGTTAAACTAATATGAAAGTACACCCATCACTGGGGCACAAATCACAGAGGAGGCCCTGTCACTGAGGCACCCATAATAGAATGGATCCAGTCACTGGGGCACAAATTATGGAGGATACACAGTCACTGGGGCAACCACCACAGGATAGAACCAGTCACTGGAACACCCATTCCAGGGAAGAGCCAGAGTTTTAGGTATCCATCACAGAGAAATGCTAGTCACAGCGGAATCTAATACGGATTAGATCCCATGACTTCGGAACTGATCACAGAGAAGGGCCAGTCAATGGGGCACCATCACAGAGTAGGGACAGTCACTGGGGCTCCCATGACAGTAGAGTGCCAGTCACCAGAGCACCCATCACAGAATCGTTCCAGTCACATTGACATATATTATAGATGAGGGTCAGGTACTAGGGCACACATCACAGAAGAAGGGTCTTCACTAAAGCAACCATCAGAGAGGATACTCAGTCACCAGGAAATCCATCAGAGAGGAAAGCCAGTCACTGGGCATCTGTCACTGAAGAAAGCCTGTCATTGGGCATCCATCACAAAGGAAAGCCAGTCATTGAGGCACTCATGAAAGATGAAGGCCAGTCACTGAGGCACACATCAAAGAGGACCAAGCATTGGGGATGACTAGGAGGGTTCTATCACTATGGCTTCAATCACACATTATGGTCAGTAACTGGGGCAGCCACAACAGAGGGGGTAAAGTCATGTGGTGCCATCATAGATAAGATCTCATCATTGTGACAACTATCACAGATGATAGGCAGTCACTGAGAAACCCTTTATAATGAAGATTTAGCACCCATCTGAGAGAAGCCAAGTCACAGGGGCTCCTATAAGAAGAATGGTCAAACACAGGGGCACTGGTCACAGAGGAGAAGCAGTCACTGAGGCACCTATCACAGAGAAAGACCAGTAACTAGGGCACTCATCACAGATAAGGTGTAGTTACTGGTGCACTCATCACAGAAGAAGCACAGTCACTGGGCTACCCATAACAGAGATCACATAGTACCTGAAGCACCTATTACTGCACAGGACCCGTCTCCAGGGCACATATAACAGAGGTATAGACACTGAGAAACCCATCACAGAAAAAGAACCAATAACTGGTGCCCCCATTATGGGAAAAGGCCAATCGTGGAGGTACTCAAGACATAGGAGAGCTAGTCACTAGGACACAAATCATACAGGACGGTGAATCACCAGGACTGGCATTTTGGAAGAGGACCAGTCACTGGGACACCCATCACAGAGGTGAACTAGACACTGAGGCACCCATTAGGGAAGAGGTACAGTCACTAGGACTGCCATCACAGAGGAGAGCCAGTCACTGGTGCCACACATAATGAAGCAGATCTAATCAGTAATGCACACATCACAGAAGAAGGCTAATCATTGCTACACCCATCACAGAAGAGAATCAGTCACAGAGGACCCCATCACAGAGGAGCCAGCCAACACATTATGGAGGTAGACCAGTCACTAGGAGACCCATCACAAAGGAGGACCCATCACTCGTTCAACAATTATGAAGGAGGCTCAGTAAGTGGGGAATAATCCCAGGTGAAAGGGGACTTGAGCACCTATCCCAGAAGAGGGACAGACTCTGGGGACACCCACTGCAAAGGAGAAGGTTTTACTGGAGCATCGACCACAGAGGAGGGCAGTCAATGAGAAACCAACCCATAAGAGAGACACTCACTCTAACTGAAGCAGTTTACAGAGGAATGAGTCACTGGATAAAGATCTCATGAGAGGGCCAGTGTCTGGAGTATCTATCACAGAGGAAGGTGACTCACTGAGGAACCCATTAATGAGAACAGCCAGTCTCTAGGGCAGCCATCACAGAGGAGGGTCAGTCACTAGGCACCTTACACACAAGAGAGGCAGCCACAGGGGCATCCATAATAGAGGAGGGCCAGTGACTGAGGCACCCATCACAGAGGTGGTCCAGTCATGGGGCAACTCTCAAAGAGGAGGGCAAGTCACTGAGACACCCATTATAGAGGAGACCCATTAAGTGGGAAATTTATCACATAGAAGAACCAATAGCTGGGACACCCATCACAGAGTTGAGCTAATCATGGGGGAATCCATCACAGAGGAGGGATAATTGCTGTGGCATCCTATTTGAAGGAGTACCAGTCACTGCGGCACAATTCACGAAGGAGTCCAAGTCAAGCAAGAACCTATTATGGGAGAGGACAAATCACTAGGACATACTTCACATAGGGTGCCAGCCACTGGGGCACCCATTATGAAGGAGGCTCAGAAACTGGAGAACCCAACACAGAAGAAGACTTGTCACTGGTCCACACAGTCCCAAGGAGACCGATGTACTAGGGCACCCATTACCAAAGAGGACTAGTCAATGAGATACCCATCACAGAAGATGGCCAATCATTGGGGCACCAATCACAGAGAACACCTGGCACCAAAAATAAAGGAGGTGCCATTCACTGAGACACCTATCACAGAAGATGGCTAATCCCTGGAGCACCAATCATATATGAAGTCCAATCAATAGTGGAGAAAACACAAAGGATGTACAGTCACTGCAGCACACATTATGGAGGAAGCCCAGTCACTGTGACACCCATTAAAAGAAGGGCCACTAAATTGGGATCCCTTTATGGAGATGGGTCAGTCACAGAGGTACCAATAATTATCAAGGCACAGTCACTAGGGCACCCGAAATGAAACAGCATTTTTCAGTGGAGCACCCATTATTTAGAATACCTAGTCAAAAACACAGAAAACAAAGAGGAAGTCTAGTCACTGGAACACCCATTACAGAGAAGACTCAGTCACTGGGGCACCGGTCACTACAGCACTGAACACAAAGGGGTGCCAGTCGCTGGGACAGTCATCAAAAAAGAGGGCTAGTCACCTGGGTACTCATCACAGAAGAGGGTCAGTCAATGGGGCAACTATCACAGATGAGGGTTAGTCGCTTTTCCACCCATTGCAGAGGATAGCCAGTCACTGAGGCAGCTATTATACAGTAAGGTCAGGCACTGAAGTACCAATCACAGAGGACATCCAGTCAGAAAGGCTAATCAATTAGACGGAACGCCAATCACTGTGGTTCTGATCACAGAGGATGACCAGCCAATGAGTCACAAATCAAAATGAAGGGCCAGTCACTGGGGTACACTTATTGTTTCTTTTTGGTTTTTTTCTTTGAATTGGAGTCTCACTCGGTTGCCCAGACTGTAGTGCAGTGGCCGCTCCCGGCCACTGCAGCCTCGCCTGCTGGGCTCCAGCGATCCTTCCGCCTCAGCCTTCCTGAGTAGCCAGAATTACAGGCGTGCGCTACCACACCCGGCTGATTTTTTTTATTTATTGTAGAGATGAGGTCTCGCTGCCCAGGTGGGTCTCGAACCCGTGAGCTCAGGCAATCCACTCACCTCAGCCTCCCAAATGCGTGGGATTACAGGCTGAGCCACCGAGCCCGGCTCTGAGGTACCCTTTACGGAGCAACTTGAACATACAACATGGAGGAGAGTCAGACACAGGGTCCGCCATCACAGAAGAGGTCCATTTATGGGGACATCCCTCACAGTGGAGGGCCAGTCACTAAGTCTTCCATCACAGAGGATGGTCAGTCACTGTGGCAACCATCACAGAGCAGGGATAGTCATTGAGATACCCATCACAGAGGGTGGCCAGTCACAAAGGAATGTATCACAGAGAAGGGCTATTCACTGGGACTATCACCACATAGGAGGACTTGTCACTGTGGCATATTTCACAAAGCAAGGTCTATCACTGGATCATCCATTATTGTTGAGACTAAGTAAGTGAGACCCCATTACAGAGGAGGGATAGTCCCTGGGGCAACTAATATGACAGAGGTCAATCGCTGGAGAACTGATCACAGAGGAGGTTCAGTTACTGGGGTACACATCAAATAGGAATCCAGTCACTGGCACAACCGTCTCAGGGGAGTGCCAGTCACTGGGGCAATCAACACAGAGTAGACAAACACTGGGGCACCAATCACTGAAAAAGTCCTGTCCCTGGGGCACCCATATTAGAGGAGGGCTAGTCAATGTGGCACCCAATATTTGGGGAACTCATTCACAAGAACAGCAATCACAGAGGAAAGTTAATCACTATGGGTCCCATCATGGAGGAGGATCTGTCACTGGAGCAGTTTTCACAGAGGAGGGCTAGTAACTGGGACACCAATTATGGTGGAGGCCTGGTTACTGGACACCAATCACAGAGGACATCTACTCACTTGGACATAAATTATTGAGGAGACCTAGTTAGTGGAACACCCATTACAGAGGAGGACATGCAAATGGGGCACCAATTTGGAGGAGGCTCAGTCACTGTGACACCCATCGAGAAGAGGGTCAGTCACTGAAGTATCAATTTTTAAAAAGGTCGAGTTATTAAGATACCCATCACAGGAAAAGACTGGTCACTGGGGCACCCATCACAGATGATAGCTATTCATTGGGGCACCAGTTCCCGAGGAGGTCACATCGCCAGTTCATCCATCATGGAGTTGTCCCTGTCACTGTGACACTCATCACAGAGGATGGCTGGAGACCAGAGCATCATCATATGTGAAGGGAAATCACTGGGGCACCAATCAGAGATAAGGCCCAGTCACTGGGAAACAAATTATGGAGGAGGCCAGATCATAGGGACATCAATAAAAGAGGACCACCACTGAAGATTCCATTATAAAGGAGTCCCAGTAAATGGGACACCCATCACAGAGGAGGCGTAGTTAGTAGAGCACCAATTTTGGATGAAACCAAGTCACTTTTGCAACCATCAGAGAAGACAGCCAGTCTATGAGGCACCCATAATGTAAGAAGGATAGTCGTTGGGGCATCCATTATGAAGGAGACATAGTCACTGGGACACCAATCACAAATCAGGAGCTGTCACATAGGCACCCATTGCAGACAATTGCCAGAGTTGATGTACATATCACAGAAGAGGGCCAGTGACTGAGAAACCATTTATGGAGGGGTCCAGTCACTGGGGAAATCATCACAGAGGAGGCCCTGTCCCTGAATCACACATTAGAGAGAGAGCTAGACACATGGGCACACATCATAGATTAGAGTCAGTCACAGAGTCACTCATCACAGGGGATGGACAGTCCCTGTGACACTCATCACAGAAGAGGTCCAGTCACTGGGGCATGCATTAGAAGGAGGTCCAAACACTGGCACGCTGATAACAGACAAGGGACAGACACTGGTGCAATCATCAGAAAAGAGGTCTAGTTTTTTGTGCACCAAACACAGAGAAAGCCCAGTCATAGGGCATCCATCACAGAGGATGACCAGTCCCTGAATCAACCACTTTGGAGGAGGGCCAGCAATTGGGACATCCATCACAGATATGGGCTAGTCTCTAGGGTACCCATCATGCAGAAGGTACAGTCATTAGGACTCTCATCACAGAGGAGGGTCAGTAACTAGGGCTTGCATTATGGAGGTGGTTCAGTCACTGGAGCAACCATCACTGAGGAGAACCAGTTACTGGGACACTCATCACAAAAGAAAGCCAGTCACTGGGGAAGCTGTCGGTGACCAGCACTGACCAAGAGTGGGTTAGGACCCGCACCGGAGAATCTGGACGGTGAGAAGAGACCACTCGGAGGCAGTTCTTCTGGGAACAATCTGATCAGGACTGAAGTCAAATTTTATTCGGACTCCTTCCAACTTATATACCATTTTCTATACCCTCCAGCAGTGTGATAATCACTCACTGGGGGCGTCCAAGTTTCGTGCTTTACAAACTATGCATCACAAGACCACCACGCGATCTGCGATTTCCAAGAAAACAATTCGAACTCCATGATGCCTGTCGTGCTTACATTAAGGTCACAGGTGCACAATTTCAATACAAATCGTTCAAAGTGTTTG
>NW_007258303.1:0-1057 GCF_000164805.1 Carlito syrichta
ACAGGCATGCGCTACCATGCCCGGATAATTTTTTGGCTAATTTTAGAGAGGAGTTCTCGTCAAGTTGCCCAGGCAGGTCTCGTACCCACGGGCTCAGGCAAACGACTCACCTAAGCCTCCCAAAGTTCAGGATTACAGGCTGAGCCACTGAGCCTGGCTTGTTCACCACTATTAATAAGAGCAATGCAAGCCAAAACCAGAGCAAGGATCCTTCTCACACCAGTCAAAATGGCAATTATTAAAAAGTCAAAGAAGAACCAATCTTGATGAAGTTACAGAGAAAGGAGAACACTCATGCACTGCTGGTGGAAACAAAAATTAGTTCAGCCCCTGTTAAAAGGGTTGTTTTACCATCTGACATCCTTTCATTTCAACTAGAGGAACGCTCTTTGGCATTTGTTCGATGGCACATTTGGTAGTCATTATCTTCATCAGCTTTTCTTTATCCAGGAATGTTCTTCTCATTTGGAAAAACAGTTTGCTGGATACCAAATTCTTGGTTGCCAGTTTTTCTTTACTTTCAGCACTTTAAATGTATCATCCTGCAGTCTTTGAGTACTGTTAATTGTAAGCCAATTAATTGGATAACCTTGATGTAATGGGCAAGTTCCTAAATTTAACCTACCAAGACTGAATTCATGAATAAATAGAAAATCTGTACACACATTTAAGTAGTGTAAACTTGATTTAGTATCCAAAAGCCTCCCATCAAAGGAATACATTCTATAGTCATCTTATATTATCCATTTCTGGAAGAAAAAACTACAAGAAAACTATACCAGTATTTCTTATGCATATTTGTACAAAAATTCTCAACAAATGTTCGCCATAGAATTCAAAAGTGCATTAGAAAGATTGCACATCATGACAAACTGGGATTCATTTCTTCAGTGCAAGGCTAGTTCAACATATGGAAATCAATTAAATAAAACACATAGGGAAGTGAAGAAAAAACAAGTGGTTTTCTCAACTGATGCAAAAAAGTATCTGACAATATTCAATAACTTTCATAATTAAAAACAATAACGATTAAGGAAAAGAATGAAATTGCCAAACT
>NW_007258303.1:1604-5682 GCF_000164805.1 Carlito syrichta
AGAGTTTGAGGTATCCTGTTTCTTGATTACAAAACTTACTACTAAGCTACAGTAATCAAAAACAGTGAGGAAATAACATAAAGACAGACATATAGTCCAAAAGAATCGAGAATCTAGAAATAAATCCTTACACATGCTGTTTGATGAAGTCCAACAAGGATTCTGAGACCATTCGCTGAAGGAATGGAAAATCTTCTCAACAAAGAGTGGTTGAAAAGTGGACATTCACATCCACACACACAAAAATAAAGTTAGGCCCTTACCCTATATCATTTACAAAAATTAACTCAAAATGAATGTAAGACCAAATATAAGACCTGGAGCCATAATATCCTCAAAAGAAAATATGAGTAAAAACAGTGTGATATTAATCTTGGCACCAGAAGCAAAAGTTCCAAAATCAAAAAAATAGGTAAGTTGTATGACACTAAAGTTTTCAATTTCTTTCACCAAAGGACACAATAATCCGAGTAACAAGGTAGCCCACTGAATGAGAGAAAATATCTGCAAATCATATATCTCATAAAGTCTTAATATCTGTTAGATAAAAAGAATGTCTTAAACTCAACATGAAAACAGACAACCCAATTAAAAAACCAACAAAGGGCTTGAATAAATGTCTCTTCGCCAGAGATGTACAAATGCTTTATAAATACATAAGATGCTCAACATGAACAGTCATCTGGGAAATGCAAATCAGAACTACAGTAGCATACTACCTCACACACACTGGGATGGACACTACCAAAGAGACAGAAACACCAAGTACTGGTGTGAATGTGGAAAAATTGGAACCCTATAGCATAGCTAATGGCAATGTAAAATGGTGTATCCACACGGAAAACATTATGGTGGGTCCTCAAAATATTACCGTATCATCCTGCAATGCCTCTTCTCAGGATATACTGCCCCAAATATTGAAAGCAAGGAACTGGAGAGATATTTGTACCCTCATGATCTTAGAGTAATTCTTCACTATAGGAAGAAGAGGGAATCAGCTCAAGTATTCATTGAGGATGGATGGATAAATACAATGTGGAATATTATTCCTCCTGAAAATGATGAATATCTGACACATGCCACAGCATAGTTGAACCTTGAGAACAGTACGCTAAGTCAAACAAGTCATTCAAAAAAGACCAATGCTGTATGACTTTACTTATATGAGATAGTAAAAATAGTCAAACTCATAGAGAAACAAAGTGGAGAATTGGTTGCCAGGAACTTGGGAGAAAAGGGGGATATTACTTAATGGTTAGTTTTGCAAAACAGAAAGAGTTCTGTGGATGGATGGTAGTGATTTTAGCACACCAATGTGTATCTACTTAGTGCCAGTGACCTGTACTCTTTAAATGCTTACGGTTTTAATTTTAGGTGATGGTTATTTAATCACAATGTTTTAAATGAAGGAGAAATTAAGTCATTTCCAATTACAAAAAAAGCGACGTAAATACATCCTGAGTACATCTGCTAAAAATGGCGAAAGGAGTCCTTCAGGTGGAAATGAAAGGTCTATAGACTGTACTTTGAAGCCATAGAAAGAAACAAAGAATAATAGTAAAAGCAATAACATAGGAAAATTGGAAAGAGTCGACATAATTGCATTTGTACTTAATAACTCCTTTTTAAAAAATATGATTTAAAAGATAGATGTATAAAACAATAATGATAAAGCTATATTAATTAGCATACAATGTGTAAAGATGAAATTGGTGACAGTGGTGACATTTAAGATGAAGGAGGTGTAAAGGGGCAGATAAACAATATCTATGTCCATATATTGAAACATTATTCAGGCATAAAAGGAAATAAATACTTATACATGCTACTTCATGGATGAGCCTTGAAAACATTAAGTGAAAGGGGCAAACATAGATAGTCACATAGATGATTCAATTTATATGAAATATCTAGTATAGTTAATTCTGCAAAGACAGAAAGGAGACTGTTGGTCGTCGAGTGCTTGGGGGAATGGAAGAATGTGTGTGGGATATCTCTTTGAAATTATACAATTATTTATTAGTGATGATGATTATGCAACCCTGTGAATGTACTAAATGACACGAAATTGTGCATGGCAAAAATGTCAATTGTGCTTTGTGAATTTTACTTCCATAAATAAGTTAATAATATATAAAATGTAACCCCAAGTTGGGTTTAGTCAACGACTATAATATCATTACACATGTTAATATGAATCTTATCTTTAAAGAAAATCAGGCTTCATTCACAGAAGTAGCATTACATCCAGCAAGGCACCTGATACCAGCGGTCTGTTCGAGTTAATGTACTAACTGGGGCAGAGTGCCCCACCCTGCAGCTCCAGTGGGAAAACATGTCCCCACAGGTAGAAGGGCTGGATGTCAACGAGCCTGAGGGTGACCCTGGAATTCAGAAGAACGTCTGAGACAACGGAACTCGGGTGGTTGCATGTTTTTGTGTCAATAGACGTGTGCGTATATTTCCATCTTGCTCTACTGCAGTATATTTATCTTACACTATGTGAGTTGGTTTATTAAATAGAGTATTATATAATGCTAGAAAAGAGATACTTTGATGATGACCCTTATTTCTCGATTTGCTATTAAAAATAAATTAAAGTGTAAATCTACCAGGAAGAGACATGGAGGAGCTCGAAATTTGTATTGCTAAGTGAAATAAGCCAATCTGAAGAGGTCATATGCTGTATGATTCCCAACTATATGAAATTGTGAAAGAAAGGCAAATCTATGGCTATAGTAGAAGGACCAGTGGTTGCCAGCAATTCGGGGACAGAGAGAGTAGGATGAGTAAGTAGCACATGAGATTTTGGTGGACAGTGAAATGTTCTGCATGGTACTGTTAACAGATAACAGTTGCCATGATTCGTTTTTAAAAACCCATAGGAAGTGTAACACAAGAGCGAACCCTAAAGGATGCCATCAGCATTGGTTCATAAGAACTTATAAACATTGGCTCATCAGTTTCAACCAATGTGCCACTCTAAGGTAAAATGCCAATAACATGGGAAAGCGTGGAAGGAGGGTGATGACAGGAATTGGGAACTACGTATTTCAGTTCATTTTTCTGTGAACCAAAAATTGCCTGAAAAAATAAATTAAAACAGCATAAATTTAAATTGCCTTGTCATATGAAGTTTATATCTACCATTTATTTTTGAGTTGAATTGTCACTCTATCGCCCAGACTGGAGTGCAGGGGCACATTCACGGCCACAGCTGTGTCAACCTGCTGCACTCTTGCGATCGTTCTGCCTCAGCCTTCCAAGTAACTGGAAATAAAGTCATGACTTACCACACCAGACTAATTTTAGATTTATTGTAGACACAAAGTCTCGCCAAGCAACCTGGGCTGACCTCAAGCTTGCGGGCTCAGACAATCTACTCATGTCGGTCCCCAAAGTGCTGGGAGTACAGGCTGAGCAACCAATCAACGTGTATATCCCGTCTTATTGCTTTGTTTGACCTATTTCTGGGTTCTTTGTTTAATCCATCTTTCTGCCTATAAATTTGTTACTTTTGCATTCTTCATGAGTTGCTCTGTTAGAAGTTACGTTATGAAACCTTGACTTATTACAAACTTATTTTCACTACCTTCTTGCTGTTGTTTGAAACTATGCCATGGCACATTCTATTGACTACAGTATTGCTTCTAATCTTCTATCCTTCTGGAGTCGTTCAATCCGTCATTCTAATCCAAAGTTCAGAGTACTTACCTACAAGATTCTATTTGGTAGTCTCTAAGCATGCAGTGTTATAAAAGTATTGCAGCTTCATGATAATTTGGGAACAGCATTGAGGGACTTTGGACCATTCATGTTACTTTCAAGGAGTTGAAAACATGAATGTGCATTGTTTGGTCCCACTAACAGAGTAGGAAATCACGATTAATTTACAATAGTTATTTTGGTTAAAGAAGCAGGATATTAATCCTGCACTTTTGCTGGGGTGTTTGGTACTATTCTACTGCTGCTGAGACAAGGTGTTTTGTACCTCACAGTGCACTGATCAGGGTAATATTGACTTTGTTTCATGAACAAGCCAATCCCATAAATAGTCCAGCACTTGCACAGCGGTTAG
>NW_007258303.1:6333-7832 GCF_000164805.1 Carlito syrichta
TACGAGGTGTCATGTGTCCCAAGTTATGTGAGTTAATACCTCCTCCCATTGACTTGACATGATAGTGAGTCAGGCCTGGTTTCTGCCCTGAAGTTCCTTCCCTTGGAACTTTGGTACCGGAGGCAGCAGCTCATAGGTGCTGTCAAGCAAGGGAAAATGTAGGTCAGTCATGGCTGTTCCTTCTAAAAGTTTTCCAAATGCCTGAGAGTTGCCAGTTGTGTTCATAAAGCAGTGAACAACACCCTCAACAGACTCCCATATTAGTTTGAGATACCAAGAGCTACATTTGAGAAAATTGAAGTCAAGAGAGTGACAGACCAGGGACACATTAGACCTTAGGTTTAGGAAAGATTGCAGGAGTGTACCAGACAGAGGGAACAGAAAATGCAGAGGGCCCAAGAGCATTTCAGGCACAGAGGGAAGGCCTCTGTGCCTGAGGTTGAAGACTACGGCCTTGGAAGCAGGTGAAGACGGGGAACTGTGAAGAGTTTAAATTTTATGCCAATAACAGAAGCCAGAGGGAAGCATGCAGCACAGGGGACTGTGCAAACGTGGAGAAAATGAGCCCTTCTCAACTGGAGAAAATGACAGCTGAGCCCACAGTGATGGTGCAAGCCAAGGAAATGAGGGCATGCTGGGCTCACCAAATTTCATACGTTGTGAGGAAAGATGTGTGAACAGACAGGCCAGTCAGCAGGGCCAGGCCAAGAAGGGTTCTGTTGGAGTCACAGCATAAGGCTTGGTCTTTCCCTTGCAATGGGAAACATCTAAGGGAGAAAGCAGCTGGCAGGACAGTGAAGAATGGTCTCACAGTTGAGGTCTCTTTATCTCCTGGCAGGTTCCTTCCTATATAGCATCCCCTCTGGCATACTCTGAAGATAATGATGTCACCCCTGGAAGAAGCACTCTCTTCAAGCAGGTGTGGCACCACAAGGACAGAATTACTAGGTAGTGGTCTGCTCTGCTCTGCACCTGTTCCCCAGCCCCAGATGCAGGACACTGGACGACTCAAATGTGAGAACACATCCACCTGCCAGTAGAACTAAGGTAGCCAGACCCATCTAGGCAATGATGAGTAAGAAGAATATCACGGATCATTCAAGCAGCGTCACTGCCCGACAGAGAGATTGGAAATGTGTGAGCAATACACACTTCAACAAAACAAGCGTCTGTCCACAGAGGAGTGCCTCAGAATCACCAGTTTCCCCCGAGGTCCCCTTGCAGCCCCAAATGCTGCAATCTTGGCATGAGTACATGTTCACTTTTAGGTCTATCAGTTATCTATTGCGACATGACCGAAGATAAACAGACGATCGTAGAATTCAATGAATGAGAAGCAAGACGCATCTGAGGTGTCTGATGGGCATTGACGTGGGGTTGGCTCTGCCGGACATTCCTCCGGCTCCCATCTGGCCACTGGCATGGCTAAGACACTCCCTCAGTGAGTTTCCCCAGCTCCCGCGTCCTCCCACAGGCTGACGCGAGGCTGTCCTCTGTTA
>NW_007258304.1:0-8830 GCF_000164805.1 Carlito syrichta
GATTCACCTCAGCCTCCCAAAGGCACGGGATTACAGGCTGAGCCACCGAGCCTGGCCTCTTTTTAAATTTTTGATAGCTTAAATGGTATTTTGTCTGTAATTAGGATCGCGACTCCTACTTTCTTTTGTGTTCCATTCGCCTGAAAATTTGTTTCCCATCCTCTTACTTTAAGTCTGTGTATGTCCCTTCTAGTGAGATGGGTCTCTTGAAGGCAGTATATTGTTGCCTGGTGATATTTCATCCATTTTGTCATTCTATGTCTTTTCAGTGCATTCACATTCAGACTAATTATTGAAATGTGAGAGTTCATCCCTATCATGGAGTTCTTATTGAGTTGTTGTTCTTCCACTTGGTTTTTTCTTTTTTTTTTTGTCTTTCTTTTGGTTTTGGGGTTGGTTCGTGTATATTTTATTCTTTTCCCTGTACTCTTGTGAAGAACGTTGTTCTTTTTTCCTTTTCCTCTGTGTTTAGTACTTTCTTAAGTGTTTCATGTAGAGATGGGTTTGTGGCTGCATAAGTTCTTAGGGATTGGATATCTGGGAAAGGTTTTAATTCTCCCTCACTGATGAAGCTTAGCTTGGCCGGGTAGGTTATTCTTGGTTGAAATTGTTTATCCTTTAGGACTTTGAAGATAGGGCTCCAAGCTCTCCTAGACTGCAGGGTTTCTGCAGATAAATCTGCTGCTATTCTGATTGGTCTTCCATGGTGGGTGATCTGGCCTTTTTCTCTTGCTGCCTTTAGGATTTTTTCTTTTGTGCCTACTTTATTTAGGCGAATTATTATGTGTCTAGGAGTTGGTCTTCTCATTTGTTGTCTTGTGGGGGTTCTCTGAATCTCTTGTGTTTGAATTTTTGTATCACTGATTAGATAAGGGAAATTTTCTTGAATGATCTCGTGGAAAGTTTGTTCCAATGTGGTCTCTGTTTCTCTTTCTGCCTCAGGGAGTCCGATTATTCTTAGGTTAGGCCTCTTGAGGTAGTCACTCATCTCTTGAAGGTTTTGTTCTGTCTTTTTTAGCTTATTTTCTGTGTTTTTAAGAGTTTGGGTTATTTCTATATTTTGGTCCTCAAGCTCTGAGATTCTTTCTTCTGCTTGGGTAATTCTGCTTTCCATGCTTATCAATTTGTTATTTATTTCATTCACAGTATTCTTTATTACGGTTATCTCAGATATCAGCTCCTTCCTAGTTTCTTCTTGTGTCTCCTCAATTCTTTTTAATCTCTCCATTATTGTTTTGATATGTACATTTGCATTTTGAGACCCTTTATTCTGGGAACTTTTCATTGTTTGTATTCCAAAGTCAGTTTTCTCAGTGTCTGCTCTCCCAGGCATCTGGGAGAGACCCATACTCTTTTGGTTTTTCTTCATTTCTGTAGATTTTTCTCCCTCTCCCCCTTTCCCTCCCCCTCTTCAATTCTGTTTTTGAGGGAAGGTGGGGTTGCTTTTACTTCTCTTCTGTAATGGCCTGTTCTTCCTTATGAGGGTCTTCTGGCTTTGTTCACTTTTCCCTCTGCTTTACAGTCTGTCTATTCAGCAGTATGCAGTCTTGGTCCCTAGATTTAAAAAGGGGGTATATAGAAAAGGAAAATAATGGAGGAAAGGGGGGTCAATAGGGAGTTAGAAAGAGAGAAGCACGAGAGGGAAAACAGATATACATATCAACTATCAGGTGAGAATGAGACACAGGGCTGGGAAGAGGTGAAGAAAGACATGTAAGAAAGAGTACTGATAGCTACACAGTACTAAAGAGTACTGATAGCAACACAGAGACAGGGCAATAAAATCGAGAAACAGTGTAAGTCAGAAGGTAAACAACAAACGTGATCTAAACCAACAGTTACAATGATAAAATCATAAGTCAAAATAAGCGAAAGAGAGAAGTGCGAGAGGAATAACAGATATACATACCAGCTATCAGGGGAAAAACAGTCACAGGATCAGGAAGAAGTGAAGAAAGACACGTACGAAAGATTCCCTAAGAAGTACTGATAGCTACACAGACACAGGTCAATAAAATCGAGAAACAGTGTAGATCAGAAGGTAAACAACAGACGTGATCTAAACTAACAGTTACAATGATAAAATCATAAGTCAAAATAAGCGAAAGAGAAGTGCAAGAGGGAAAACAGATATACATACCAACTATCAGGTGAGAGAGAGACACAGGGCTGGGAAGAAGTGAAAAAAAAGACAGGTAAGAAAGATTCCCTAAAGAATACTGATAGCTACACAGAGACAGGCCAAAAAAATCAAGAAACAGTATAAGTCAGAAGGTAAACACCAAACGTAATCTAGACCAACAGTTTCAATGATAAAATCATAAGTCAAAATAAGTGATCAGACTAGAGTCACTTATGTGATCTCCGATTCCAGCCTCTCCCTTTTGTTTTTCATTGCAGCATAGGGGTGGGGCTTTGTCTCCTGTTTCGTGCTGTTGCCTTAGGAACTGAGGTAAAGTTTGTTGATAGGTGGGCGGGGCAATGGAAGTCTCTGCCAGGAGAATAGCAAGGTAGTTAACCCAGATCTGTTTTTCTCCACAGATCTTGTCTGGGTCCCCCGGCTTGGGGTCTCGCACTGAGTGCCTCAGCCTGGGTGGGCCCGGAGTTCCAGAGCTCCAAAGCTCCAAAGGGCAGGCAGTGGGTGGCGAGAGTGGCTCTGGGCCCCCCACAGGGTACTTCAGCCAAGAATGGGACCGGTGTCTCTGAGGGGCGGGTGCCCAGAGCCTCCCTGTGTGACCAGCGGTGCCGGGTGCCGGGCTGGAGACAATGCAGCTGGGGAGAGAGCCGGAGGGAGCAGGAACCCAAAGCTTCCCTGTGCTACAATATCTGGCCTTAGGAAATGAGGTAAAGTTTGTTGCTAGGTGGGCGGGGCAATGGAAGTCTCGGCCTGGAGAATGGCAAGGCAGTTTAAGCAGATCTGTTTTTCTCCGCTTGTCTGGGTCCTCTGGCTTGGGGTCTCATGCTGAGTGCCTCAGCCAGGGTGGACCCGGAGTTCCAGAGCTCCAAAATTCCAAAGGGCAGGCTGTAAATGGCGAGAGTGGTGCTGGGACCCTACAGAGTACTTCAGCCAGTAATGGAACCGGTGTCTCTGAGGGGCGGGCACTCAGAGCCTCCCTGTGCGACCAGCAGTGCCGGGTGCCAGGCTGGAGACAATGCAGCCGGGGAGAGAGCTGGAGGGAGCAGGGACCCAAAACTTCCCTGCACGCTGCAATACCTGGCCTTAGAAAATGAGGTAAAGTTTGTTGATAGGTGGGCAGGGCAATGGAAGTCTCGGCCTGGAGAATGGCAAGGCAGTTTAAGCAGATCTGTTTTTCTCCACTTGTCTGGGTCCTCTGGTTTGGGGTCTCATGCTGAGTGCCTCAGCCAGGGTGGACCCGGAGTTCCAGAGCTCCAAAGTTCCAAAGGGCAGGCTGTAAGCGGCGAGATTGGTGCTGGGACCCTACAGAGTACTTCAGCCAGAAATGGAACCGGCGTCTCTGAGGGGCGGGTGCCCAGAGCCTCCCTGTGTGAACGGCGGCTTGGTGCCGGGTGCCCGGACTGGAGACAATGCAGCCGGGGAGGGATCTGGAGGGGGCTGGGACCAGAGACTTCCACACACGAGTAGAACGGCAGCAGGGGGGGGCGCAATATCTGGCCTTGCATGGGACTGAAGTTCCTGAGTCTGACCCCAGTGCTGGGGAATGGGGTAGCGAAGTAATAGCCTTTTTGGGAACTCACGTTCAGAGAATCTCACCAGTTCACCTATGCCGTCGCCATCATGCCCCGTCTTCATACACAGATTCTTAACTGCGCATCGTGTGTTTAAATGGGGACTGGCTAGCCGAGCTCGGTGGCTCAGCCTGTAATCCCGTGCCTTTGGGAGGCTGAGGTGTGTGGATTGCCTGAGCCCACAGGTTCGAGACCCACCTGGGCAGGCGAGACCTCATCTCTACAATAAATCAAAAAATCAGCCGGGCGTGGTAGCGCACACCTGTAATTCTGGCTACTCGGAAGTCTGAGGAGGAAGGATCACCGGAGCCCAGTGAGTCGAGGCTGCAGTGGCTGGGAGCGGCCGCTGCACTCCAGTTGGGGCTACTGAGTGAGACTCCAACTCAAAATAAATAAATAAATAGGGACTGGCTTTAGAGCAAGAGAAATGGGTGTGGGGGGTGAAGAAATGTCCCCAGGTGGGGGATGTTTCCCTGGCATTTCTTTACAGAAGGTGCTCATTGCAGAGTCAGAGGGCCAGCCTGTCTGGGTCACATTTCTCACCTCGGAGAGGAGAGCTGGCAGGAACCGGGCCAGGGAGCCTCGGAAACTCCTGTACCAAAGCGGGGGCAGCATTTGGGGGGGATTGGGTCTTGAATGTGCCGAGTTTGGGGGACTCTCACATGTAGGAGGGTTGGGGGGGGAAGGACAGAGGGCAGAAAGTTTGCATAAAAATAGATTTCTTTCCTTTCTTTCTTCTTCCGTCCTTCCCTCCCTCCTTTCTTCTTTCTTTCTTTCTGTCTTTCTTTCTTTCTTTCTTTCTTTCTTTCTTTCTTTCTTTCTTTCTTTCTTTCTTTCTTTCTTTCTTTCTTTCTTTCTGTCTTTCTTTCTTTCTTTCTTTCTTTCTTTCTTTCTTTCTTTCTTTCTTTCTTTCTTTCTTTCTTTCTTTCTTTTCTTTCCTCACTAGGTTGCCCATGCTGCTCTCAAACCACCCAAACTCGGGCCATCTTCTCAGTTGGGGCCTCCAAAACTGCCATGATCACAGACTTTCCATTTGATCAACATCCTGGTCTTCCCACCTGGTCTTGAACTCTGGGCCAGAGGTGATCATAACGATGAGGTCTGGGATTGGCTTGGGGTCGAGGTGGGGACTGGCTATTGTGTCCAGCCTGGTTTCGAGCTCATGGGCTCCACCCATCTGCCTGTCTTGGCCTCCCTGAGTGCCAAGGAGACAGAAGTGAGTCACCTGGCCATCCCCATCCCCCAAAGGATTTGAGAGTCATGACCTCGCTTTCTCCAAGGCGAACACTGGGAGGAGTGAGCAGTTCCATCCTGGGAATGAGGTGGGCATAGGATTGGGCTTTCTGGCAGAGACACACCCCTGTGTCAGACTCTCCTTCCATGTGGGCTTGGCAGGAAACCCCGGCTGCCCACTCCAGGATCCGAGGTTGTCTGAAGGGAGCAGGCCTCCCATTGGGGCACTGAGAAGGGTGTGAAGGCCAGGTGCAGGGGCTCATTCCTGTCACCCTGTGATTTGGGATGCAGAGGCAAGAGGATGGCCTGGGTCCATGGGATAGAGACCAACTCAGGCACCTACCAAGACCTCATCTCTACAAGAAATCAACAAAATGATCCAAGTGTGGTGGCACATACTTGTTCAGGCCACTCGGGGTGCCACAGCAAGAGGATCTCAGGAACCCAGCTGGTGGAGGCCGTGATGGCTGAGAGCGGGCCCCTGCACTCCAGGTTGGGTGACTGAGTGCGACTATGACACAGAATAATACCAACCATGACCACCACAACCACAGGCCGGGCTCAGGGGCTCAGCCTGCCATCCCAGCTCTTTGGAGTCTGAGGCAAGTGGATACCCTGAGCCTGTGAATTCGAGACCTTGTCTCGGACATCAAAAATAACTCCAAAGATTAGCCTGGTGTGGTGTCCCAGGCCTGTGGTTCCAGCCACTCGGGGGGCCAAGGCTGAAGGATCACCAGAGCCTAGCAAGTGGAGTCTGCGGTGGCTGTGAGCATGCACCTGCACTCTGGCTTGTGCAACAGAGCAGGATGCCGATTCCAAATAGTAATAATCACCACCACTGCCACCACCAATACCCCTGCCAACCAGCGTGAGATTTCACCCACAGGGATGGGGGAGGAAAAAGGCACTTTATCTCCTGTCATTTGCAGGAGATTTCAAAGGTCACCACCAGGCTTGTCTGTCCCATGCATTCCACCACGTGTCCTAGAAGGCCTGCCTCCAACCTCCACACTTCTGCCCCACAGCAAAGATGCGTCTGAGCTCATGAAACAGATGGCCCCGAGTTAGGTCAGCCATCAGACACAGTGTGATCAAGGCGGTCTAGCAATGCCACGGTCAGCCTAGGTTCTGGTTGCCCAGTCTGCCACCTTCACATGGGGGGAGGGTCATTTCCTCTCTCGATCACTCCATTGTCCCCAACCATGGGAACCTTTCCCTGGGGAGCCATGGATGCTCATTATGTTGCACGTGTGAGGCATCTTTTTTTCCACTGAAGTCTCCATCAGCCCACCTGGGGCATGGTGGCATGATCGTGGCTCCTGGGGCCTCGACCTGTGGGGCTGAGGCAATCCTCCCACCTCTGCCCCTGTGCAGCCAGGACTACATGGGCCACCGTTCCTGACGTGATTTTGGATACCTCTCGCCAAGATGAGGTCTGGCTACGTCACCTGGACTGGTCTCTGACCCTTGGGCACAGGCAGCCACCCATCTGTCTCCCAGGGCACAGGGCTGACGGTCGTGGGCCATGGTGCCTGGCCTGTACTCGCACATTCTGTTGGCAGGGGTGTTGCAAAGGAATGTCCAGGTACAGACCCCATCACATCCCATGTAGCCATGATGGCAGATGCCATCACGCACAACTCCAGTGTTTGTGTTCTGGGGATCGACACAGTCTCACTACATGGGCAGGCTGGTCTCAAGCTCCTGGGCTCCAGCGTTCCCCCACCTCAGCCTCCCAAAGCCACGGCCCGATTGTCTGCCAATCCACCATCTTTGGTAACTCTAGGACCAAGGCTGGGGCCTTCTTCCCAAATAATCCCTGTCTGTTCATGATGATCCCACTTCCATACACAAATGGATGCTCTTCTTTGTTTCCTTTATTTTTGGGGTCAGAGTCTCACTCAGTTGCCCAGGCTGAGGGTAGTGGCTTGCTCCCGGACACTGCAGTCTTAGTCTGCTGGACTCTCGATGAACCTTTCCCTGGTCTTCCGAGGAGCCGGAATGACAGGCATGTGCCAACACACCCAGCACATTTAGGATTGAGGGTAGTGGCGAGGTCTCATTGAGGTGCCTGGGCAGGTATCTGCCTGTGGCCTCCAGCCGGCCACTGGACTTGGTCTCCCAAATCGCTGGGATCATGAGGCTGAGCCGTCAAGCCCAGTCTCGATCCTTTGTCACAAATGAACCAGAAGGCCTGAAGAGGCATCCCATGCCTAGAATCCCAGCAGTCTGGGAGACCGAGGTGGGAGGATGGCTGGAGTCCAGTTGCTCAAAGCCAACCCGAGCCACGCAGGAAGACCTCGTCTCCACACCCATCCAAACAGGGGGACTGTGGTTTAGGTACCCATCATCCCAGTCACTCTGGTGGATGAAGCAGGAGGAGCACCGGAACCCGCAATTTCAAAGCTGGT
This sequence comes from Carlito syrichta, assembly GCF_000164805.1. Classification (NCBI taxonomy): domain Eukaryota; kingdom Metazoa; phylum Chordata; class Mammalia; order Primates; family Tarsiidae; genus Carlito; species Carlito syrichta. The sequence goes on from NW_007258304.1 coordinate 7,353, forward strand.
GGAGAACAATGATCATGTCCCTGGGCCCTGTCCTTGGGCAGAGAGCCAGAGCCTTTCTCCAAAAACATCAGAATCATACAGATTCTCAACTGCACATGGCGTGTTCAAATGGCTTTAGAGTCAGAAAAAATGGAACTGGGGTGAATAAATGTTCCTGGGTGAGGGATATCCCGGGATTCCTTCACGGAAGTCCTCATTGCCAAGTCAGAGGGTCAGTCTGCCTGGGGCACATTTCTCAACTCGGAAAGGAGAGCGGGCAGGAACCTGGCCAGGGAGGCTTGGCAACTCCTGCAACAAAGCAGGGGCAGACATTGTGGGGTTTGGGACTGGAAGATGCCAAACTTGGGAGGCCTTAACATGTAGGGGGGGCTGGGGTGGGGAGGAATCAGGGCATAAGGTTTGTAGGAGAATGGATTCCTTTTTTTTTGAGTAGGAGTCTCACTCTGTCACCCAGGCTGGAGTGCAGTGGCCACTCCTGGCCACCGCAGCCTCAACCTGCTGGGCTCCAGCGATCCTTCCGCCTCAGTCTTCCAAGTAGCTGGAACTACAGGTGCATACTACCATACCCAGCTAATTTTTTGATTTATTGTAGAGATGAAGTCTGGCCAAGTTGCCCAGGTGGGTCTTGAACCCACGGGCTCAGGCAATTCACTCACTTCAGCCTCCCTAGGCACAGGAATACAGGCTGAGCCACCGAACCTGGCTTGGATTTCTTTCTTTCTTTCTTTCTTTGATTCTTTTCTTCCTTCCTTCCTTCCTTTCTTCCTTCTTTCCTTCCTTCTTTCTTTCTTTCTTTTTTTCCTATCTATTTTTCCTTTCTTTCCTCACTAGGTTGACAAGGCTGCTCTCAAACCACCCAACATGGGGCATCCTCTTGGCCTGGGTCCCCCAAAGTGTTGTGATCACAGGTTTTCCATTTGGTTGACATCCTGCTCTTCCTGCCTGGTCTTGAAATCTGGACCAGAGGCGATTCTCATGCTAAGGTCTGGGTTATGCTTGGGGTCGAGGTCGGGGCTTGCAATGGTGTCCAGGCTGGTCTCGAGCACCTGGGCTCCAGTCAGCTGCCCATCTCGGCCTCCCTGAGTACCAAGGAGACAGTTGTGAGTCATGCAGCCATTCCCGCCCCCCCCAAATGTTTAAGAGTCATGACCTCACTTTCTCCGAGTCAGCCCCTGGGAGGAGTGAGCAGATCCACCCTGGGAACAAGTTGGGCAGAACGGTGGGCACCCAGCGGAGACACACTCTTGAGCCAGGTACTCCCTTGGGTTGGGTCAGCAGACAACTCTGGCTGCCCTGTATGGTTTCTGGGGTCGTCTGAAGAGAGCGGAACAGGTGGTGAGGACTTGAGTGGGATGGGAAGGCTGGGTGTGGTGGCTCACGCTTGTCACCCCAGTGCTTTGAGATGCCGAGGCAAGAAATAGCCTGAGTCCCTGGGTTCGATACAAGCTCAGGCAGCTTGGCGAGGCCTCATCTCTACA
>NW_007258305.1:0-779 GCF_000164805.1 Carlito syrichta
AAAATGCAGAAGCAGAACCATGGTTCAGAAATGAATTTTCCCTGGGTTGGAGGTAAGGGGTTTAAAATATAAGATTTCTTTATGAAGTGGTTGAACATTAAAAGCAAGGTGAAGAAATTTCTCAGAATTCACATCATGTCCATTTTCCCTCCTTTTTTCTCTATTATTTTCTGTGATGGATGCCGAAGGGTGTGTCATTGCAGTATGGAAACCATGTTATAATGAAGTAGGAAATTCTTCAAAAGTCAAGTGAGTAGGTATCTTGGATCCCACTGGTTTAGCAGGTCTGGTCAAGAGGGTAATTTTTGTCTGCAGTTCTTTCTGTTTTTTAAAGCTAAGCAGGATTAGATGAGGGTAGGAATTCAGTTACATCATGTAGGCATTATACTGGGAACAGGATTGCTAAATCACAAAGAAAATACTTATGCAATCTGTTTAGCTATTGCCTAATGTGCCTGCAAAAATGTTGAATCAATGTGCATTGCCATCAGAGACATATGAGAGTAACTGTTTCCCCATAGCTTAATTAACAATCTTACCAAAAGAATGCATTCGCAGATTTGGCATTTATTTAGTTATGAGTGAATCTGAGCATTTTCCACATGTAAAGGCCATTTTAAACCTCTGTTTCTCTCTCTCTCTTTTTGACAAATTATTTATGGCTTTTTCTTATTTTTTCCTCAGGATTTTATTCCTTTGTCCCACAACTTTTGACATTTCTTTGTGCATAAGAACTATTAGCCCTTTTTCTCCAGTATATGTTACAAATATTTTCTCCC
>NW_007258305.1:2402-2960 GCF_000164805.1 Carlito syrichta
TGTAGTTCTTCTTTAGTGATTCTTATGTCTTCCATCGATTTTCCTGTCTAATTATATTGGCTAATATGTCTAATAGTGGCAGAGATAGTGGACATTCATGTTTTGTTTCTAATCTTAGTATAAATAACTCTAGTACTTCTTCATTAAATAAGATAATGACTTAGGACCAATCATTATGTTGTGCAAAAATCCATCAATTTTGCATATGTAATTAGTTTTACAATAAATGTATGTTAAATTTTATCAAATGGTTTCTCAGCATTTTTTTTTTGCTCTTTGGTGGTGGTTATATATATTTTTTCTTTAGACAATGTTATGTGTAGTAGACTGAATAATAACCACTCAAAGACATTGAGTTTTCATCCCAATAACTGTAAACGTTTAAATGTTGCCTTATATGATAAAGTTTTGCTGATTATATTGAGGATCTTGAGCTAAGAAGAAAATCCTGTATCATTTAGGTAGACCCTGAGTCCCACTACAATTGTCCTTGTGGGGAAAAGGTAGAGTGAGATTCAACAAATCCATAGAGAAGAAGGTGGCATGAAGATGGAGACC
>NW_007258306.1:0-4002 GCF_000164805.1 Carlito syrichta
AAATCTCTTATTACAGATACAAGCGATTCCGGTCCTTTTGATAGTTGTATTTGAGTATCTGAACCTACAATTGCGTTTGTTTCTTATCCAAATCTTCGGCCATAATTCAGTTCCCCACGTGTCAACTGGCATTTTGTGACAAAAACCCTCGCTTCAGGTTACCTCATATTACCGAAATTTCCTGTGGTCAGTCTGGTGTAAATTGGGATATTGGTTTTAGAATATTACACAATTTTACGATGTCTTGTGTAGGGGAACCTGGAAGCTTGGAATACAGTTCTCAGGTACTATATGGGAATCTTTCTATTGATATCCAAACAACTGGATTTCTATGTTCATCAGAAAATATCTCGGGTATTGCTGAGAATTAAACAGTAATTTTCGAAATGGGAATCCTCATATACAGGAAACTACATGGCCTCTTACTACGGAAGAATAAGGAATCTGGGTTACAGGAGTCCTCAAATCCAAAAAACCTACAGGGAGTCTTACTAAGGGAGAAACAGTATCAGGGATTTGAAACACGAATCTCAGGAATGGTAGTCCTCATATACAGGAAACTTCACAGCCTCTTGCTAAGGACGAACAAGGAATCTGGGTGACACATGTCCTCAATCCGAAAAATATAAAGGGCATTTTTCTAAGGGCTAAACAAGGATCAGGGTTTCGAAGCAGGAATAACGGTAATGGGAATCTTCATATACAGGAAACTATACAGCCCCTACCTAAGAAAGTATAAGGAATCTGGTTTTCCTGAGACCTCAATGCCAAAAGTCTACTGGGCGTCTTTCTAACGGCTAAACAAGAATCAGGATTTCAAAGCAAGTATCTGGGAAATGGGAGTCCTCATATACAGGAAACAACACGGGCTCTTGCTAAGGAAGAATATCGAATCTGGGTTACACGAGTCCACAATACCAAAAATGTTCTGGGCGTCTTGATAAGGCGTACAAGACTCGGACTTCGACGTCCCCATATTTTTCAGAGCTCTATCCTATGTGCATATTAGGAATCAATCATTCCAGAAGTCCAGCAACATTCTGGTCATCTCATAGTTTAAACAAAAATATGGTACTACACTCCATTTAGATTCTGGATTTTCTAACGCCAAAATCCAGGACACAAGTAATCATCGTGGATGTTTTGAATGTAAGCCCTGAGTTCAGGGTTACCTCGTACTCCAGAAACTTCTGGTAGTTCAGCAATTTCGAATTAGGAACTTGGGTTTAGATGTTGCACCATGTTTAGGAGGTGTTTTTGGGAGGGCACCAGAGTCTTGGTTTACAAGTCAATAGTACCATTCTGGAGTCCCTCTATTGGGAGCCACGTGTCTAGACTTCTAAGCCACGGGGAAACATCTCGTCTTTCTTCTGAGAACGAAACAGGTATCTCAGACACTATATCCCCAGAAAGTTCCTACTCATATTACCAATGTGGAACAAGAAAAATTAGTTTGGATGTGACCAGGAAACTTCTGGGCAGTTGTCAATTTTTCCCTGGCTTAAGGTTGTTCTCATACCTAGAAGTCTACAGGAATTTTCTAAATGCTAATCAGGAATTTGGAGTCCCAGTCCCCACATTTTTCAGAACTAATACGTACCACAAATCTGTCATTACCAATTCCCAGGAACCTGCTCCTCCTCTTCTTAGTTGTAACAGAAAATCTGGCCATCTGCTCAGCTTTTTTTACAGGAGGCTTTAAGGTAGATTTCACAACCTAAGGAATCATGTCGCTATTTTTCATGTAATTTCTCACTTCAGGTTTACCTCCTAATTCAGAAACAACTACTGGAATGTAAGATTGATATTCGTAACTTGTGAATAGTTGTTCCCAAATATTTAGGATGTATTCTTAAAGAGGATCCAGCAATCTTGGATTCCAGGGCCCTTCTGACCTTTTGGTCTTATGATTATTGATATATAATAGTTTGTACTTCTACGTCACCAGGTAACTTCCGGAAGTCTTACTGAGAAGAAAAAGAATCTGGGTTATGGGGGTCGCCAATCCAAGAAAACTACATGGACACCTAATAAGGGCTAATCTGGAATCTGGAATTCTATTTCCACACATTCTTTAGGGCTACAGGCCTCTTGGATATGACAATTTTTTCATTATATATTCTCAGCCACCTTCTGGTCTTCATGATAATTGTAACCGAGAATGTGGACCCTCTAGTCCATTGGGTTCCTTGGGACAACACAAAGCAGATTCCAGGACCCAAAGAATCTTATCGCCATATTCGCATGTAACTATGGCCTTAAGATGTACCTTGTAATCCTAAAACTTCTGTTTGTCCTTCTACTGCGATAGGGTCCTGTGTTTTGAGGTTACCAAATATATTACGTACTTTTATGGGTAACAAGGATTCATGAATTTCACTACCTTAGGTAATTTCTGGGCATCTTCCTATTTGTATACAGAGTTTTTGGATCCACATCACGAGGGAAAATCAGGGCATCTTGCTGAGAACACAAAGGAAATCCAGTTGAGGAGTTCTCACTCACCCGAATCTACAGGGTCAATAGATAAGATTTAATCAACACTCTGGATTCAGGGTCTCTGTATTTTTCATAGCTATAGCTCCGTTGATACCCTTAATCGGTCATTACAGATACCCAGGAACACTCTATTCTCTTGTTAGTTGTAATCGCGATCTTGCCCAAATATCCTTTTGTGCCTTATGAATTTCTAGAACCATAATCAGGTACCCCAGGAATCAAATGTCATATTGGTACAAATCCTTGATTCAGGTTACCTCAAATTACAGAAATTTCTTGTGGCTGAGCTGGTGGGAATTGGGACATTGGGTTTAGGAGATTCTACATTTTGAGGAAGTCCTGTCAAGTGGAACCAGGAATTTTGGATTCCAGTTCCCCAATAACCTTTTGGGAATCTTTTTATTGATATCCAAACAACTGGAACTCTAGGTCACCATAAAATATCTCAGCACCTTGCTGAGAATGAAGCAGGAATCTGGGAAATGGGAGTCCTCATATACAGGAAACTACATGACCTCTTGCTAAGTAAGAATACGGAATTTTGTTTGCATGTGTACTCTGTCCAAAAATCCACGGGGCGTCTTACTAAGAGGTAACCAAGAATCAGGTTTTTAATATAGGAATCTTTGGAGTGGGAGTCCTCAAATACAGGAAACTGGACTGCCCATTGCTAAGAAAGAATAAGGAATCTGGGTTACACGTGTCCTCAATCCCTAAAAAACTTCACGGTGTCTTGCTAAGGGCTAAACACGAATCAGGGTTTTTGTCGCTAAATCTGCGGAAATGGGGTCCTCATACAGGCAAATACACGGCCTTTTGCTAAGAAACAATAAGGAATCTGGGTTACACGTGATATCTATCCCAAAAGAACTGCAGGTACTCTTGCTAAGGGCTAAACAAGAATAAGGGATTTGAAGCAGGAATGTGCGTAATACTCCTCATAACAGGAAACTTCGAGGCCTCTTCCTAAGGAAAAAAAAAGGAATATGTTTTACACGGTTCCTCAGTCACAAAATTTACATGGAGTCTTGGTAAAGGCTAAACAAGAATCAGGGTTTCAAAACAGGAATCTGGAAAAAGGGTGTCCTCATATACAGAACACTACACGTCCTACAGCGAAGGAAGAATAAGGAAGCTGTTAAACGGGTCCTCAATCCGAAAAAATTCTCAGGACGTCTTGCTACTGGACAAACAAGAATCAGGGATACGAGCTCCCCTCATATTTTGGAGCTATTTAGCATGTGGATATTAGGAATCAGTCCATTCAGGACTCCAGCAACATTCTGGTCCTCTTGGTAGTTGTAAACGGGTATCTCGCACTGCAAGTCTGTTAGGATCCTCGGGACAACTAAGGCCAGATTCCAGCACAAAAGAGATCATCTCGCCATATTTGCATATAACTCTTGGTCTAAGGATGAAATTTGCAATTCTCAAACTTCCATTTGTCCGTTTATTTGAGAGGGGCTGAGGGTTTTGCAGTTGCCAAATGTTCAGTATGTATTT
>NW_007258306.1:4022-13555 GCF_000164805.1 Carlito syrichta
GCTACAGGGCCTCTGATGAGGTTAATCAGAATCTGGGCCTTTAGGTCCCCGTTTGTTAGGGTGTCTTGTACAAGTGAACCAGGAATATTGGATTCCAATTGCCCAGAAAACTTCTGGGAGACTTTCAATTGATATCCAAACAATTTTAATTCTACATCACCACGAAATATCTCGGTGTCTTGCTGAGAATGAAGCAGGAATCTGGGTAATTGGAGTCTTCATATACAGGAAACTTCATGACACTTGCATAGGATGAATTAAGAATCTGGGCTACATGGGTCTTCAATACCGAAAATCTACAGCACGTCTTGCTAAGGGCTAAACAAGATCAGGGTTTCGAGCACCCCTCATGTTTTAGAGCTATTTGTTATGTGGATATTACGAATCAATCATTCCTGGCTCCAGCAAAACTCTGGTACTCTTGATAGTTGTGAACGAAAATTTGGCCCTAGAAGTCCATTTACATACTCGGAACCTCTTATTGCAGACACAGGACACTAGAAATTGTCTCGGATTTTTTTTTATATAAACCATGACCTCAGTGTTACCACGTACTCCAGAAACTTCAGTGGCTCTGCTGTTCGTTATTAGGACTTTCGGTATAGGTGTTCAATTTTTTAGTAGGTATTATTGGCAGAAAACCAGGAATCTTAGATTCCACGTCCCCAGGCAAATACTTGTCATCCTTCTATGGGTATACAAGAGTCTGGACTTCCAGGTCAACAGGAAACATCTCGTCGTTTTGCTTAGAACGAAATAGGAATCTGGGTCACTGTGTCCCTTGAAAGTTTCTGCAGGCTTTACCTAAGAGGAATCAGGAAACTCAGTTTCCGTGTAACATGCAAACATCTGGGCATTTGCTAAACTATCCGTGGCTTAAGGCAATGCTCATACCTAGGAATCGACAGGGACTTTAGCAAATGCTAATCTGGATCTGGGAATCCTGGTTCTCATATTATTCAGAGCAACGTCCTATATGCATACCACAAATTGGGCATTGCCATTTCCAAGGAACGTGTTGCACCTCTTGATAGTTGTAACTGAGAATCTGGCCAACTGCTACGTTTGTTTCACAGGGTCATGTAAGGCAAGATTCCACAATCCACGCAATCATCTGCCATTTTTTAATGTGATCACTGGTCTCAGGTTTACCTCGTAGTCCAGAAACTACCGCTGGACATTCGTTTTCACATTGAAAATGTGGGATTAGGCGTTCCCACATATTTAGGATGTATACTTAAGGGGGGACCGGCAATCTTTGATTCCAGTTCCCTAGGAAACTTCTTGGCGTATGTGTATTGGTATTAAGAGTATGTACTTCTAAGCCATCAGAAAACGTCTGGGCGTCTTCCTGATAATCAAAAAGGAAAGTGGGTTATGGGAGGCCTCAATTCATTTCTACAGGGCTCCATTATAAGGGCTTATCTGGAATCTGAGCTTCTATTTCTCCAAATTCTTCAGAGCATGTGCCACTTGGAAAGTGCACGTGTCATTATACATTCCCAGCAACCTTCTGGTCCACTTGATTGTTGTAACTAAAAACCAGTCCGTGAAATTCTGTTGGGTTACTTGGCACAATTAAAGGCAGATTATAGGATAAGGCATCATCTCGCAATATTTGCATGTAACTCTTGTCTTAAAGTGTACCGTGTAATCCAAAAACTTCCGTTTGTGAATCTATTTCATATGGCCTGGACAGTTGTGGTTGCTAAGCATGTAGTACATATTTTGAAAAATAACCAGGAATCACGGATTCCACGTCTCTGGGAAAGAGCTGGGCATCTGTATATTTGCATACAGAATTTTGGAATCCAGATCGCCAGTTAAAATCAGGCTCTAGTTGAGAACGAGAAGAGAATGCGGGCTCAGGGGTCCTCAATCGTCAGAATCTGTATGGCTTCTTGATAAAGTTTAATGAGGAATCTGGGCTTGTAGGTCCTTCCATTTTTCAGAGCTACTTGCTCCATGGATACTTAAAATCTCTAATCACAGATCCAAGCGATTCTGGTCCTTTTGATAGTTGTAATTGAGTATCTGAACCTACAATTGCGTTTGTTTCTTATCCATATCTTCAGTCATAATCCAGTTCCCCAGGTGTCAACTGGCATTTTGTGACAAAATCCCTCGCTTCAGGTTACCTCATATTACCGAAATTCCCTGTGGTCAGTCTGCTGGAAATTGGGATATTGGGTTTAGAATATTACACATTTTTACGATGCCTTGTGAAGGGGAATCTGGAAGCTTGGAATACAGTTCCCAGGTACTATATGGGAATCGTTCTATTGATATCCAAACAACTGGATTTCTATGTTCATCAGGAAATATCTCGGTATTGTTGAGAATTAAGCAGGAATTTGCGAAATAGGAATCCTCATATACAGGAAACTACATGGCCTCTTACTACGGAAGAATAAGGAATCTGGGTTACACGATTCCTCAAATCCAAAAAACCTACAGGGAGTCTTACTAAGGGAGAAAAATTATCAGGGATTTGAATCACGAATCTGGGGAATGGAAGTCCTCATATACAGGGAACTTCACAACCTCTTGCTAAGGTCAAACAAGGAATCTGGTGACACATGTCCTCGATCCGACAAACATACAGGACGTCTTTTAAGGGCTAAACAAGGATCAGGGTTTTGAAGCAGGAATCTCGGTAATGGGAATCTTCATATACAGGAAACTACACAGCCCCTACCTAAGAAAGTATAAGGAATCTGGTTTTCCTGAGACCTCAATGCCAAAAGTCTACTGGGCGTCTTTCTAATGGCTAAACAAGAATCAGGATTTCAAGGCAAGAATCTGGGGAATGGGTGTCCTCATATACAGGAAACCACACGGGCTCTTGCTAAGGAAGAATGACGATTCTGGGGTGCATGAGTCCTCAATTCCAAAAATGTTCACAGCGTCTTGATAAGGCGTACAAGACTTGGACTTCGCGTCCCCATATTTTTCAGAGCTGTATCCTATGTGCATATTAGGAATCAGTCATTCCAGAAGTCCAGCGACATTCTGCTCCTCTCAATAGTTTAAACGAAAATATGGCACTACAAGTCCATTTAGATTCTGGATCTTCTAACGCCAAAATATTGTACTCAAGTAATCATCTCGGGTGTTTTGAATGTAAGTCCTGAGTTCAGGGTTACCTCATACACCAGAAACTTCTGGTAGTTCAGCTATTCCGAATTAGGACCTTGGGTTTAGATGTTGCACCATGTTTAGAAGGTGTTTTTGGGAGGGCACCAGAGTCTTGGTTTACAAGTCAATAGTAGCGTTATTGAGTCCTTCTATTGGGAGCCACGTGTCTGGACGTCTAAGGAACGGGTAAACATCTGGTTGTTCTTCTGAGAACGAAACAGGTATCTCCGACACTATATCCCCAGAAAGTTTCTACTCATGTTACCAATGTGGAACAAGGAAAATTAGTTTGTATGTGACCAGCAAACTTCTGGACAGTTGCCAATTTTTCCCTGGCTTAAGGTAGGTCTCCTACCTAGAAGCCTACAGGAATTTTCTAAATGCTAATCAGGAATTTGGAGTCCCAGTCCCCACATTTTTCAGAACTAGTTCCTGAATATGTACCAAAAATCTGTCATTACTGATTCTCAGAAACCTGCTCCTCCTCTTCTTAGTTGTAACAGAAAATCTGGCCATCTACTCAGCTTTTTTTACAGGAGGCTTTAAGGCAGATTTCACAACCTAAGAAATCATGTCGCTATTTTTCTCGTAATTTCTCACTTCAGGTTTACCTCCTAATCCAGAAACAACTACTGGAATTTAAGATTGATATTCGTAACTTGTGAATAGGGGTTCTCAAATATTTAGGACGTATTCTTAAAGGGGTACAGCAATCTTGGATTCCAGGGACCTTCTGACCTTTTGGGCTTATGATTATTGATATATAATAGTTTGTATTTCCACGTTGCCAGGTAACTTCTGGGAGTCTTACTGAGAACAAAAAGAATCTGGGTTACGGAGGTCGCCAATCCAAGAATTCTACATGGACACTTTACAAGGGCTAATCTGGAATCTGGGATTCTATTTCCACCCATTCTTTAGGGCTACAGACCTCTTGGATATGACAATTTTTTCATTATAGATTCTCAGCAACCTTCTGTTCTTCTTGGTAGTTGTAACCAAGAATGTGGACCCTCAATTCGGTTGGGTTCCTTGTGACAACACAGGGCAGATTCCAGGACCCTAAGAATCTTATCGCCATATTTGTATTTAACTATCACCTTAAGATGTACCTTGTAATCCTAAAATTTCTGTTTGTCCTTCTACTCCAATATGGTCCTGATGTTTCGAGGTTGCCAAATATATATTATGTACTTTTAAGGGTAACCAGGATTCATGAATTCCACGACCCTAGGTAATTTCTGGGCATCTGCCTATTTGTATACATAGTTTTTGGATCCACATCACGAGGGAAAATCAGGGCATGTTGCTGAGAACGAAACGGAAATCTGGTTCTAGGAGTTCTCATTTGCCAGAATCTATAGGGCCTCTAGATAAGGTTTAATCAACACGCTGAATTCAGGGTCTACGTTTTTCAGAGCTACTAGCTCCGTTTATACACTTAATAGCTCATTACAGATACCCAGGAACACTTTATTCTCTTGTTAGTTGTAATCAACGATCTGGCCCAAATATCCTTTTGTGCCTCGTGAACTTATAGGACCATTGTCAGGTCCCCCAGGATTCAAATGTCATATTGGTACATATCCTCGATTCAGGTTACCTAAAACTACAGAAATTTCTTTTCATCGGACTGGTGGGATTTGGGAAATTGGGTTTAGGAGATTCCACATTTTGGGGACGTCTTGTTAAGTGGAACCAGGAATCTTGGATACAAGTTCCCCAATCAACTTATGGGAGTTTTTCTCTTGATATCCAAACAACTGGAATTCTAGGTCACCAGGAAATATCTCAGCGCCTTGCTGAGAATGGAGCAGAAAACTGGGTAACAGCAGTCCTCATATACAGGAAACTACACGACCTCTTGCTAAGGAAGAATAAGGAATTTTGGTAGCACGAGTCCTCAGACCCGAAATCCACAGGGCATCTTACTAAGAGGTAACCATGGATCAGTTTTTTAATGTAGGAATCTGGGTAGTGGGAGTTCTCAAATACAAGAAACTGGACAGACTATTGCTAAGAAAGAATAAGGAATCTGAGTTACACGTGTCCTCAATCCCTAAAAAACTACAGGGCGTCTTGCTAAGGGCTAAACACGAATCAGAGTTTTTGAAGCATGAATCTGTGAAAATGGGGTCCTCATATACAGGCATATACAAGGCCTTTTGCTAAGAAAGAATAAGTAATCTGGGCTGCACGTGTTCTCTATCCCAAAAGAACTACAGGGCCTCTTGCTAAGGGCTAAACAAGAATAAGGGATTCGAAGCAGGAATGTGGGTATTACTCCTCATAACAGGAAACTTTGAGGCCTCTTGCTAAGGAAAAATAAGGAATCTGTTTTACACGGTTAGTGAATCACAAAATCTACATGGCGTCTTGCTAAGGGCTAAACAAGAATCAGGGTTTCAAAACAGGAATCAAGGGAAAGGGAGCCCTCATATACAGGACACTACACGGACTCCAGCGAAGAAAGAAGAAGGAATCTGTGTTACGAGTCCTCAATTCAAAAAATTCTCAGGACATCTTGCTACTGGACAAACAAGAATCAGGGCTTCGAGCTCCCCTCATGTTTTGGAGCTATTTCGCATGTGGATATTAGGAATCAGTCAATTCAGGACTCCAGCAATTTTCTGGTCCTCTTGATACTTGTAAACAGGTATCTGGCACTGCAAGTCCAGCACTGCAAGGTTGCTCGGGACAACTAAGGACCAGATTCCAGCACAAAAGGGATCATTTCTCCATATTTGGATGTAAATCTTGGTCTCAAGATGAAGCTTGTAATTGTAAAACTTCCATTTGTCCTTTTATTTTGAGTGGGGTCGAGGGTTTTGCAGTTGTCAAATGTTTACTAAGCATTTTTAAAGGTAACCAGGAATCACGGATTTCCCCATCCCTAGGAAGCTTGTGGGCATCTGTCTTTTTGTATACAGAGTTTTGGAATACACATTGACAGGGAAAATCAAGGCATCTTGCTGAAAACGAAAAGGGAATTCAGATTCTTGAAGTTCGCATTCGCCGTAGTCTACAGGGCCTCTTGATGAGGTTTAATCTGGAATCTGGGCTTCTAGGACCCCATATTGTTAGGGTGTCTTGTACAAGGGAACCAGGATCTTGGATTCCAATTGCCCAGGAATCTTCTGGGGGTCTTTCAATTGATAGCCAAACAACTTGATTTCTAAATCACCATGAAATATCTCGGTGTCTTGCTCAGAATGAACAGGAATATGGGTAATGGGAGTACTCAGATACAGGAAACTTCATGACTCTTGCGAAGGATGAATGAGGGATCTTGTCTACATGGGTCCTCAATACCAAAAATCTGCAGTGCATCTTCATAAGGGCTAACCAAGACCAGGGCTTCGAGCACCCCTCATGTTTTAGAGCTATTTGTTATGTGGATATTACAAATCAATCATTCCTGGACTCCAGCAACACTCTGGTACTCTTAATTGTTGTGAACGAGAATCTGGCACTACAAGTCCATTTAGATACTTGGAACCTCTGATTCCAGATCCAGGACACAAGTAATTCTCGTGAAATTTTTTAATCTACAAGTCCTGACCTTTGTGTTACCTCATACTCCAAAAACTACAGAGGCTCTGCTGTTCGTTATTAGGACATTTTTGTTTAGGTGTTCAATTTTTTTAGGAGGTATTATTGGTAGGGAACCAGGAATCTTAGATTCCACATCCTCAGCCATATTCTTATCATCTTTCTATGGGAATACAAGAGTCTGGACTTCCAGGACAACAGGAAACATCTCGTCGTTTTGCATAGAAAGAAATAGGAATCTGGGTCAATGTGTCCCTTGAAAGATTCTACAGGCTATTCCTAAGAGGAACCAGGAAACTCGGTTTCCATGTAACTTGAAAATATCTGGGCATTTGCTAAATTATCCGTGGCTTAAGGCAGTGCTCATACCTAGGAATCGACAGGAACTTTAGCAAATCCTAATCTGGAATCTGGGAGTCCTGGTTCTCATATTATTCAGAGCAACGTCCTATATGCATACCACAATTCAGGCACTGCAGATCCCCAGGAACGTGTGGCACATCTTGACAGTTGTAACTGAGAATCTGGCCTACTGCTCCGTTTGTTTCACAGCGTCGTGTAAGGCCAGATTCCACAATCCACTTAATGAACTGCCATTTGTTGATGTGATCACTGTCTTCAGGTTTACCTCGTAATCCAGAAACTACTGCTAGACACTTGTTTTCGCACTAAGAATGTGGGATAAGGGGTTCCCACATATTTACGATGTATTCTTAAGGGGGAACCAGCAATTTTCAATTCCAGGTCCCTGGGAAACTTCTTAACATATGTGTATTGGTATGTAAGAGTTTGTACATGCGCGTCACCAGAAAATGTCCGGGCGTCTTCCTGATAAAAGAAAAAGGAATGTGGGTTATGGAAGGCCTCAATCCATTTCTACATAGCTCTGGTATAAGGGCTTATCTGGAATCTGGGCTTCTAGTCCTCCAAATTCTTCAGAGCACGTTGGCACTTGGAAAGGAACAGTGTCATTATAGATTACCAGCAACCTTCTGGTCCTCTTTATTGTTGTAACCAAGAACCAGTCCGTTTAATTCAGTTGGGTTTCTCGGCACCACTAAAGCCAGATTACAGGACTAAGGCATCATCTCACTGAATATGTGTGTAACTCTTGTCTTAAGATGTAACCTGTAATCCTAAACTTCCGTTTGTGAATCTATTTGATATGGCCTGGGGGGGTTGGGGTTGCTAAGCATGTGTAGTACATATTTTTAAAGGTAACCAGGAATCACGGATTCCACGTCCCTGGGAAACAGCTGGGCATCTGTCTATTTGCATACAGAATTTTGGAATCCAGATCACCAGGGAGAATCAGGCTCTTGCTGAGAACAAGAAGAGAATGTGGGATCAGGGGTCCTCAATTGTCAAAATCTATGTGGCCTCTTGATAAGGTTTAATGAGGAATATGGGCTTGTAGGTCCTTCCATTTTTCAGAACTACTTGCTACGTGGATACCTAAAATCTCTTATTACAGATCCAACTGATTCCTTTCCTTTCGATTGTTGTAATTGAGTATCTGAACCTACAATTTCGTTTGTTTCATAACCACATCTTCGGCCATAATCCAGGTCCCCAGGTATCAACTGGCATTTTGCGACAAAATCCCTTGCTTCAGGTTACCTTAAAATACCGAAATTTCCTGAGGTCAGGCTGGTGGAAATTGGGATATTGGGTTTAGAATATTGCACATATTTACGAAGTCTTGTTAAGGGGAACCTGGAAGCTTGGATTACAGTTCCCAGGTACTATATGAGAGCCTTTCTACTGATAACCAAATAACTGGAATTCTATGTTCATCAGGAAATATCTCGGGTATTGCTGAGAATTAAGCAGTAGTTTAGGAAATGGGAATCCTCACACGGGAAAAAACATGGCCTCTTACTACGGAAGTATAAGGAATCTGGTTTACATGAGTCCTCAAATCCCAAAAACCTACAGGCAGTCTTTCTAAGGGAGTAAAAGCATCAGGGATTTGAAACACGAATCTGTGGAATGGGAGTCCTCATATACAGGAAACTTCACAACCTCTTGATAAGGACGAACAAGAAATCTGTGTAACACAGGTCCTCAAAACGAATAATCTACAGGGCGTCTTTTCTAAGGACTAAACAAGTATCAGGGTTTCGAAAGCAGGACTCTTGATAATGGGAATCGTCATATACAGGAAACTACACAGCATCTACCTAAGAAAGGATAAGGAATCGGGTTTTCCCAAGACCTCAATGCCAAAAATCTACTGGGTGTCTTGCTAAGGGTTAAACAAGAATCAGGATTTCTATGCAAGAATCTGGGGAATGGGAGTCCTCATATACAGGAAGTTACACGGGTTCAGCTAAGGAAGAATAACAAAACTGGGTTACACGAGTCCTCAATTCCAAAAATGTTCAGGGCATCTTGGTAAGGCCTACAAGACTCGGACTTGGACGTCCCCATATTTTTGAAAGCTGGAAACTTTGTGCATATGAAGAATCACTCATTCCATAAGTCCACAACATTCTGGTCCTCTTGATCGTTTAAATGAAAATATGGAACTACAAGTCCATTTACTTTCTGGATCCTCTAACGCCAAATTCCAGGACACAAGTAATCATCTCGGATGTTTCTAATGTAAGCCCTGAGTTCAGGGTTACCTCATGCTCCAGAAACATCTAGTAGTTCAGCTATTCGGAATTAGGACCTTGGGTTTAGATGTTGCACCGTGTTTAGAAGGTATATTTGGGAGGGCACCAGGGTCTTGGTTTACAAGTCCATAAGAGCATTCTGCAATCTTTCTATAGGGAGCCACGTGTCTGGACTTCTAGGGAACAGGGAAACATCTGGTCGTTCTTCTGAGAACGAAACAG
>NW_007258306.1:13575-22920 GCF_000164805.1 Carlito syrichta
AATCTATTTGATATGGCCTGGGGGGTTGGGGTTGCTAAGCATGTAGTACATATTTTTAAAGGTAACCAGGAATCACGGATTCCACGTCCCTGAGAACGAGAAGAGAATGTGGGATCAGGGGTCCTCAATTGTCAAAATCTTTGTGGCCTCTTGATAAGGTTTAATGAGGAATCTGGGTTTGTAGGTCCTTCCGTTTTTCAGAACTACTTGCTACGTGGATACCTAAAATCTCTTATTACAGATCCAACCGATTCCTTTCCTTTCAATTGTTGTAACAGAGTATCTGAACCTACAATTTCGTTTGTTTCATAACCACATCTTCGGCCATAATACAGGTCCCCAGGTATCAACTGATATTTTGCGACAAAATCCCTTGCTTCAGGTTACCTTAAAATACCGAAATTTCCTGAGGTCAGGCTGGTGGAAATTGGGATATTGGGTTTAGAATATTGCACATATTTACGGAGTCTTGTTAAGGGGAACCTGGAAGCTTGGATTACAGTACCCAGATACTATATGAGAGCCTTTCTATTGATAACCAAACAACTGGAATTCTATGTTCATCAGGAAATATCTCGGGTATTGCTGAGAATTAAGCAGTAGTTTAGGAAATGGGAATCCTCACACGGGAAAAAACATGGCCTCTTACTATGGAAGTATAAGGAATCTGGTTTACATGAGTCCTCAAATCCCAAAAACCTACAGGGAGTCTTTCTAAGGGAGTAAAAGTATCAGGGATTTGAAACACGAATCTGTGGAATGGGAGTCCTCATATACAGGAGACTTCACAACCTCTTGCTAAGGACGAACAAGAAATCTATGTGACACATGTCCTCAAAGTGAATAATCTACAGGGCGTCTTTCTAAGGGCTAAACAAGTATCAGGGTTTTGAAGCAGGACTCTTGGTAATGGGAATCTTCATATACAAGAAACTACACAGCATCTACCTAAGAAAGGATAAGGAATCTGATTTTCCCGAGACCTCAATGCCAAAAATCTACTGGGTGTCTTGCTAAGGGCTAAACAAGAATCAGAATTTCTATGCAAGAATCTGAGGAATGGGAGTCCTCATATACAGGAAGCTACACGGGCTCAGCTAAGGAAGAATAACAAAACTGGGTTACACGAGTCCTCAATTCCAAAAATGTTCAGGGCATCTTGGTAAGGCCTACAAGACTTGGACTTGGACGTCCCCATATTTTTGAAAGCTGGAAACTATGTGCATATGAAGAATCACTCATTCCAGAAGTCCACAACATTCTGGTTCTCTCGATAGTTTAAATGAAAATATGGAACTACAAGTCCATTTACATTCTGGATCCTCTAACTGCCAAATTCCAGGACACAAGTAATCATCTCGGGTGTTTCTAATGTAAGCCCTGAGTTCAGGGTTACCTCATACTGCAGAAACATCTAGTAGTTCAGCTATTCGGAATTAGGACATTGGGTTTAGATGTTGCACCGTGTTTAGAAGGTATATTTGGGAGGGCACCAGGGTCTTGGTTTACAAGTCCATAAGAGCATTCTGCAATCTTTCTATAGGGAGCCACGTGTCTGGACTTCCAGGGAACAGGGAAACATCTGGTCGTTCTTCTGAGAACGAAACAGGAATCTCAGACACTATGTCCCCAGAAAGTTTCTACACATGTTACCAATGTGGAACGAGGAAAATCAGTTTGCATGTGAAAAGCAAACTTCTGGTCAGTTGTTAATTTTTCCCTGGCTTAAGGTAGTTCTCATACCTAGAAGCCTACAGGAATTTTCTAAATGCTAATCAGGAATTTGGAGTGGCAGTCCTGACACTTTTCAGAACTAATTCCTGTATACGTACTACAAATCTGTCATTCCAGATTCCCAGGAACCTGCTGCTCCTCTTAGTTGTAACAGAGAAACTGGCCATCTGCTCGGCTTTTTTTGTCTAAGGCTGTAAGGCCAGTTTCCACAACCCAAGGAATCATGTCGCCATTTTTCATGTAATTTCTGAATTCATGTTTACCTCCTAATCCAGAAACTACTACTGGAAGTTTATTTTATTTTATTTTTTTTATTTGAGTTGCAGTCTCACTCTGTCACCCAGACTGGAGTGCATTGGCCGCTCCCGGCCACCACAGCCTCGACTTGCTGGGTTACAGCGATCCTTCCGCCTCAGCCTTCCAAGTAGCCAGAATTACAAGCATGTGCTACCATGCCCGGCTGATGTTTTGATTTATTGTAGAGATGAGGTCTCTCTGCCCAGGAGGGTCTCGAACCCGCGGACTCCAGCAATACACTCACCTCAGCCTCCCAAAGGCACGGGATTACAGGCTGAACCACCGAGTCCGGCTACTACTGGAATTTTAGATTGATATTCGTAACTTGGGATTAGGTGTTCCCAAATATTTAGGACGTATTCTTAAAGGGCATCCAGCAATCTTGGATTCCAGGTCCCTTCTGACCTTTTGGGCTTATGATTATTGGTATATAAGAGTGTATTTCCACGTCGCCAGGAAACTTCCGGGATTCTTACTGAGAACAAAAAGAATCTGGGTTACGGGTGTCACCAATCCAAGAATTCTGCAAGGACACCTTATAAGGGCTAATCTGGAATCTGGGATTCCATTTCCACACATTCTTTAGGGCTACAGACCTCTTGGATATGACAATTTTGTCATTATAGATTCTCAGCAACCTTGTGGTCTTCTTGGTTGTTGTAACCGAGAATGTGGACACTCAAGACCATTGGCTTCCTCGGGACAACAAAGGGCAGATTCCAGGACCCAAAGAATCTTATCGCCATATTGTGTGTAAATATCACCTTAAGATGTACCTTGTAATCCTAAAACTTCTGTTTGTCCTTCTACTCCGATAGGGGCCTGGTTTTTTGAGGATGCCAAATATTTATGATGTACTTTTTGGGTAACCATGATTCATGGATTCCACCACCCTAGGTAATTTCTTGTCATCTGACTATTTGTATACAGAGTTTTTGGATCCACATCACGAGGGAAAAACAGGGCATCTTGCTGCTTGATGAGGTTTAATCAGCAATCTGGGCTTCAGGATCCCTACATTTTTCAGAGCTACTAGCTCCATAGATACCCTTAATCGGTCATTACAGAACCCCAGGAACATTCGATTCCCTTGATAGTTGTAATTGAGGATCTGGCCCAAATATCCATTTGTGTCTTATGAACATCTAGGACCATAATCAGGTACTGCAGGAATCAAATGGCATATTGGTACAAAATCCCTCAATTCAGGTTACTTCAAACTACAGAAATTTCTTGTGTTCGGGCTGGTGAGAATTGGGACATGGGTCTAGGAGAGTCCACATTTTGGGGAGATCTTGTTAAGGGGAACCAAGAATCTTGGATTCCAGTTCCCCAATTACCTTATGGGAGTCTTTCTCTTGATATACAAACAACTGGAATTCTAGGTTACCAGGAAATATCTCAGCGCCTTGCTGAGAATGAAGCAGGAATTTAGGTAATGGGAGTCCTCATATATAGGAAACTACACGGCCTCTTGCTAAGGAAGAATAAGCAATTTGGTTGCACGAGTCCTCAGCCCAAAAATCCACAGGGTGTCTTACTAAGAGGTAACCATGAATCAGGTTTTTAATGTAGGCATCTAGGTAGTGGGAGTCCTCAAATACAGGAAATTGGACTTGCTATTTCTATGAAAGAATAAGGAATCTAGGTTACAAGTGTCCTCGATCCCTAAAAAACTTCAGGGCGTCTTGCTAAGGGCTAAACACGAATCAGGGTTTTTGAAGCATGAATCTCCAGAAATGTGTTCCTCATATACAGACAAATACACGGCCTTTTGCTAAGAAAGAATAAGGAATCTGGGTTACATGTGTTCGCTGTCCCCGAAGAACTACAGGGCCTCTTGCTAAGGACTAAACAAGAATAAGGGATTCGAAGCAAGAGTGTGGGTAATACTCCTCATAACAGGAAACTTCGAGGCCTCTTGCTAAGGAAAAATAAGGAATGAGTTTTACAAGGTTTCTCAATCACAAAATCTACATGGTGTCTTGCTAAGGGCTAAACAATAATCAGGATTTCAAAACAGGAATCTGGGGAAAGGGAGTCATTATATACAGGACACTACCCGGCCTCCAGCAATAGGAGAATAAGGTATCTGTGTTACACGAGTCCTCAATCTGAATAAATTCTCAGGACGTCTCGTTAATGGACATACAAGAATCAGGGTTTCTAGTTACCCTCATGCTTTGGAACTATTTAGCATGTGGATATTAGGAATCAGTCACTTCAGGACTCCAGCAACATTTTGGCCTCTTGATAGTTCTAAAGGGGTATCTGGCACTACAAGGCCGTTAGGTTCCTCGGGACAAGTGAGGCCAGATTCCAGCACAAAGTGGTTCATCTCGCCATATTTGGTTGTAACTCTTGGGCTTAAGATGAACCTTGTAATTCTCAATCTTCCATTTGTCTTTTTATTTTGAGAGGGGCCGAGGCTTTTACAGTTGTCAAATGTTTAAAATGTATTTTTAAAGGTAACCTTGAATCACGGATTCCCCGTCCCTAGAAAACTTGTGGGCATCTGTCTTTTGGAAACAGAGTTTTGGAATACACATCGACAGGGAAAATCAAGGCATCTTGCTGATAACAAAAAGGGAATCCGAGTTCTTGGAGTTCTCATTCGCTGACGTCTACAGGGCCTGTTGATGAGGTTTTATATGGAATCTGGGCTTCTATGTCCCCATATTGTTAGGGTGTCTTGTGAAAGGGAACCAGGAATTTGGATTCCATTTGCCCAGTAAACTTCTACTGGTCTTTCAATTGATATCCAAACAACTTGTATTTCACAACACCACGAAATATTTCGGTGTCTTTCTCAGAATGAAGCAGGAATCTCGGTAATGGGAGTTCTCATATACAGGAAACTTCATGACTCTTGCGAAGGATGAATAAGGAATCTGGGCAACATGGGTCTCAATACCGAAAATCTACAGTGCATCTTGCTAAGGACTAAAGAAGATCAGCGCTTCGAGCACCCCTCATGTTTTAGAACTATTTGTTATGTGGATATTAAGAATCAATCATTCCTGGACTCCAGAAACACTCTGGTACTCTTGATAGTTGTAAACGAGAATCTGGCACAAGAAGTCCATTTAGATACTCGGAACCTCTGAGTCCAGATACAGTACACTAGATATTCTCTCGAATTTTTTGTATGTAAGCCCTGACCTCACTGTTACCTCATACTCCAGAAACTTCAGTGGCTCCGCTGTTCCTTATTAGGACTTTGGGTTTAGGTTTTCAAGTTTTTTTAGAGATATTATTGGGAGGGAACGAGGAATCTTAGATTCCACATCCCCAGGCACATTCTTGTCATCTTTCTATGGGTATACAAGAGTTTGAACTTCCAGGCCAACAAGAAACATCTCGTCGTTTTGCTTAGAACAAAATAGGAATCTGGGTCACTGTGTCCCTTGAAAGTTTCTACGGGCTTTACTAAAGAGGAACCAGGAAACTCGGTTTCCATGTAACTTTGCTAAATTATCCATGACTTAAGGCAGTGCTCATACCGCGAAATGACAGGGACTCTAGCAAATGCAAATCTGGAATCTGGGAGTCCTGGTTCTCATATTTTTCAGAGCAACGTCCTATATGCATACCACAAATCGGGCATTGCCAATCCCCAAGAGCGTGTCACACCTCTTGATAGCTGTAACTGAGAATCTGGCCTACTGCTCCGTTTGTTTCGCAGCGTCCTGTAAGGCCAGATTCCACAATCCACGTAATCATCTGCCATTTTTTAATGTGATCACTGGCTTCAGGTTTACCTCGTAGTCTAGAAACTACTGTTGGACATTCGTTTTCGCATTGAGAATGTGGGATTAGGGATTCTCACATATTTAGAATGTATTCTTATGGTGGAACCAGTGGCTGGGAAAGTAGGCACCACTATCCCAGAACCCCTGTATGGTTGGTTCAGAGATGAGGTCTCCCTGCATGGCCCAGACAGTTCATGAGTTCCTGGGCTATTGCCATTATTCCTATACAGCCTCCCAAAGCATGGGGATTCCAGAATTTGGCCGCCGCACCCGGTCTTCTGATTCATTATTGACGAAGGATCAAGGCTAATCTCCAGGGCTCAACCTTGTCATCCCATCACCTCAGGATGCCGAGTCCAGCAGCCCGTTCGAGCCTGCAGATCTGAGATGCACACAGGCAACTTGGCAAGAGGACGGCCTTAGACACACTGGTTGAGTCCCTGGGATCCACGAATGTGCTGCCGTGCCCCAGACCAGCTCACGGAGACTCTTGAAACAAAAAAGACGCTTCCCACATGCATCACAATGGGTGTTTACAGCTCTCCAGAGAAAGCTCCTTGTGGACGGGGGATGATGGAGTGATCTGGAGAGTAAGGGGCCCTCCTAAATGTGGTAGATAAGGTGCTCAGAACCCCGTCTGGCCGTGGGGTTTCCGCACCACCTTGCTCACTCTGTGCCCGATGGCTTCACTAGCTCGGGTTCATCTGTTCTGTGATGTCACACAGTTTTTTGCCAAGGGGCAAGAGTCTGAAGGGTGGAGGCAGGTCATCTGGGATGTGTGGCCGAAAGTGTGGGAGGGACATGATGCGTCGCCATCTTTCAAACCTCCCACAATGATGGGCTGGAAAGCATCTTTTCCTTTTAATTACACCTCACGTTGGGTTGCAGGGGTGGAGGTGGTGGAGGTGGTGGTGATTATTATTATTTGGGGTCAGAATCCCACTCTGTCCTCCAGTCCAGAACACAGGGGCATGCTCCTGGCCACCATGGACTCCACCTACCAGACTCAGGTGATCCTCCAGCCTCGGCCCTCCTGAGTAGCTCGAGACACAGGCCTGTGCCAACACCCCAGGCTAGTCTTTGGATTTATTTTTGATGACTGAGTTGAGGTCTCGCCCAGTATCCTGGGCTGGTGTCAAACCTACAGGCTTAGGACATCCACTAGCCTTGGCCTCCCAAAGACTGGGATGCCAGGCTGAGACGGTGAGCCTGGCCTGTGGTTGTGGTGGTGGTTGGTATTGTTATTCTGAGTAAGAGTCCCACTGTGTCACCCAGGCCGGAGTGGAGGGTCCTGCTCTTGCCCACCACAGCATCCACTCTGGTGATCCTCTGACCACGGCTTCCTGAGTGGATGGGACAACAGCCATGCGCAATCATGTTCTATTCTTTTTTGGCTTCTTGTACAGATGCGGTCTCACCAAGGTGCCCGGGCTGGTCTCAATACCGGGGTCCAGGCCATCCTTTCACCTCGGCCTCCCAGCATGCTGGGATAACAGGCCTGATCCCCTGTGCCCAGGCTGCACACCCCTCTCAGGACCCACCACGAGGACCGCTCCCTTCCGATGACACAGGACCCCATAGAGTGTGACCACAGTTGCCCCTCAAGCCCTCCCGTGGGGGAGTGCCTGAGGCAGGTGCGTGTCCCCACTGGGATGCCAAGCCTCCACCCGCCTCATTACCCAGGTTCCATATGTTCGCTACTCCCAAGGGCTGCCTCGGGGAAAGGGAGGACATGAATCTTAAACCATCAGGGGAGCAGGGACTACCTGGTGACTCGCGCCAGTCTCTTGGGCACTCAGGGAGGCTGAGGCAGGAAGATGGCCAGAGCCTGGGAGCTCAAGACCAGGCTGGACACCATAGCAATCCCCCACATTGACCCCAAGCAAAACAGAGAAAACCTTTGGTGAGGGCAGGCCTCGGCGGGAGGATCGCCTCTGGCCCAGAGTTCAAAACCAGGCCGGAAGACCAGGATGTCGACCAAATGGAAAACCTGTGATCAAAGCAGTGTTGGAGTCCCAGACTGAGAGGACGTCCCAAGTTGGGTGGTTTGAGAGCAACCTGGACAGCCTAGTAAGGAAAGAAAATAAAAGAAAGAAAAGAAAGAAAGAAAGAAAGAAGGAAAGGAAGACATAAAGAAAATCTAAGTCAACAAAGAAATCCATTCGTCTGAAAACTTTCTGCCCTCAGTTCTTCTTCCCTGCCCCTCCACATATGAGGTACCCCAAACTCGGCACCTTATAGCCTCACCTCCCCAATGGCTGCCCCCGCTAAGGTGCAGGATTTCCAGAGACTCCCTGGCCAAATTACCTCGACTTTCCTCTCTGAGGTGAGAATTGTTCCCCAGGCAGGCCAGTCCTCTGACATGACAATGAGGATGATAAACCAAGAAAGGCCTTAGACACATCCCTCATGCGGGGACATTTTATTCCCCCCAAGTCCCATTTTTCTGACTCCAAATCCAGTCACCCATTGAACACACCACATGCAGTTGAGAATCTGTGTATGATTCTGATGTTTTTGGAGACTGGGTCTGGCTCTGTGACCCAGACTTGGGCCTGGGGACATGACCATTGTTCACTGCCAGCCTCGAATCATGGGATCTGGTGATCCACCCACCTCAGCCTCTGGAGTGGTCAGGATGATGGGCACCACGTCCCAGATCCCCTGTTTGGATGGGTGCGGAGATGATGTCTCCTTGTGAGGCCCGGGTTGGCCTTGAGCATATGGACTACAGCCATCCTCCTGACATGGTCTCCCAGAGTGCTGGGATTCCAGGCATGGGCTGCCCTGATAATCCTTCTGGTTCATTTTTTATGAAGGGTTGAGGCTGGGCTCGGGGGTTCAACCTAATCATCTCAGTGCATTGGGAGTCTGAATCCAGTGGCTTGTCTGAGCCCATGGGTCCAAGATGCACCCAGGCAACTCGGCAAGACCTCATCTCTACCCTCCATACCAAATGATCCATGTGTGGTCGCATGCGGCTGTTGTTCCAGCTCCTTGGAAGGCCAGTGGGGAAGGATCATCAGAGTCCTGTGGGCCGAGGCTGTGGTGATCGGGAGCAAGCCACCACCATCCAGCCTGGATGATGGAGTGAGATTTTGACTCAAAAAAAATAAAAGGAAAGAAAAGAAGAGTATTCATTTGTATATCAAGTTGGGATCATCATACACAGACAGAAATCATTGGGTAAGGAGGCCGAAGCCTTGCTCATCTTGCCTTGGTCATAGATATCCTGAAAGATGGTGGATGAGGAGACAATCAGGCTGTGGCTTGGGAGCCGAGATCGGGGACCACTGGAGCCCAGGAGTTTGAGACCAGCCTGGGTCACGTAGTGAGACCTCATCACTCACCAGAACACAAACATTCGTGTTGTCTTTCGTGGCACCCAGGGTCCCAGCTACATGGGATGCAGTGACCTCCCTTCCGAGGTTGCATTAGTGTCATCTCCTCCAACAGCCAATGCGAGTTCAGGCCAGGCATTGTTGCTCATGGGTCAGCCCCTCTCCTTTGGAGTCCGAGGTGGGTGACTACTTGATCCCAGTGTTCAGAGACCAGCCTGGAT
>NW_007258307.1:0-3186 GCF_000164805.1 Carlito syrichta
CTAGCTAATGTCAGCTATGTGAGTCAACTGGCTAGCCAGATGGCCAGAGAGGTAGCCAGCTAGTTAGGTAAGATGTCTAGCCAGCTGACTATCTGCTTAAATCAGCTAGTTAATTCAGCTGGCTAGCAAGTTAAATCAGCTCATTATGTCAGTTGGCTATCCAGCTGGTTAGCTATTTAAGAAGCTAGTTAAATCAAATGACTATCCATCTGGCTAGAGTTATTTCAGTTAGTTAATTTAGCTGGATAGCTAGGAAGCTAGCTATATAAGTCAGATTGATATGCCAGCTAGTTAGCTAGTTAAGTCAGTTAGTTAACTCAGCTGGTTAGCTAGATAGCTAGCTAGGCAGCTAGCTAGTTAAGCCAGCTAGTTAAGACAGCTAAGTCAGCTAGTAACTAGCTAGCTAGCTAAGTTAGGTAGCTAAGTCAGCTAGCACACTAGTTACATAATTATTTAAGTCTACTATATAACTCTGCTACCTAACTAGTTAGCAAATTAGTTAAGTCAGCTCGTTATTCAGCTAGTTAAATAGTTACATAACTATTTATTTCAGGTAGTTAAGTGAGCAAGTTAACAAGTTATGTCTGCCAGTTAAGTCAGCTAGCTAAGTAGTTAAGTCAGTTATCTAATTCAGCTAGTTAAGTCAGCTTTCTAATTAAGTCAGCTGGATAAGACAGCTAGCTAGCTAGTTCACTAATGGGTTAAGTCAGTTGGTTGAGTCAGTTAGCTAGTTAGTAAACAAGTTGAGTCAGCTGGTTGAGTAGCTACCTAGTAGTTAGCTAATGAATTAAGTCATCTGGATGATCAGCTAGCTAGATAGATAGCTAATGAGTTAAGTCAGCTGGTTGAAGCAGATAGCCAGGTCATTAGCTAAAGAGTTAAATCAGATGATTATGTCACCTAGCTAACACGTTAGGTAATGATTAAACTAACTAGTTAGCTAGCTTGTTAGGTCAGCTAGATAGCAAGGCAGCTAAATATTTAATTCAGCTTGTTAGCTAGGCAGCTATCTAGTTAGCTAACTATTTAAGGCAGCTGTGTAGCTAGGCAGCTAGCTAGTTAGCTAACTATTTAAGTAAGCTGGCTAGCTAAGTAATGCTAGTTAAGTCTGCAAGTTGTCAGCTGTCTAGCAAGCTTGAAGTTTGGTAGTGAGCTAGTTAAGTCAGTTGACTAGCCAGCTGACTAGCTGGTTAATTCTGCTAGTTAACATAGCTGATTTGCAAAATGGTTAGGTAGGTACTAGCTAGTTAAGTCAGCTAGATAGCTACCTGGCTAGCTAGTGATGTCAGTGAGTTAAATCAGCTAGCTAGCCTACTGGCTAGCTGGTTAAGACAGCTAGTTTAGTCAGCTATCTAGCCAGCTGGCTATGTAGGTAGCTAGATAAGACAACTTGTTAGCCAGCAGGCTAGTTGTTCAAGTCAGCTAGTTAAGTCTTCTGGCTAGTCTGCTGGCTTTGTAGGTAGCTATCTAGTTAAGTGATTTGGTTACCCAGCTTGCTAGCTTAAGTCAACTAGGTAAATCAGCTGACTAGCCTGCTGGATAGATAAGCAAACAGCTAGTTATGTCAGCTGGTTACCCATCTGACTAGCAGATTATGTCAGCTAGTTAAGTCAGCTGGCAACCAGGTGGCTAGCTAATTAAGACAGCTAGTTAAGTCATTGGTAACCAGATGGCTAGGTAGTTAAGTAAGCTCATTCAGTCAGCTGGCTATTCAGCTACTTATGAAGTTAAAAAGCTTGTTAATTTAGATGGCTGGTCATCTGGCTAGCTTGTTATTTCAGCTAGTTAAGTCAGCTGGCTAACTAGGAAGCTAGCTATATAAGTCAGCTAGTTATGGCAGCTAGGTAGCTAGTTAAGTCAGCTGTCTAACTAGATAGCTAGCTAGGTAGCTAGCTTGTTAAGCCAGCTAGTTAAGACAACTGGATAGCTAGGGAGATAGCTGGTTAAGTCAGCTAGTTAAGTCAGCTTGCTAGCTAGTTAAGTTAGCGAGTTAAATCAGCTGAGTAGCAAGCTGCCTAGCTGGGTAGCTAGCTAGCTAAATCAGCTGGCTAGCCAGTTAGATAACTAGTTAAGTAAGCTAGTTAAGTCAGCAAGGTAAAATCAGCTGGCAGGCCAGCAGGCAATGTAGGTCGCTAGCTAGTGAAGTCAGCTTGTTATCCAGCTAGCTAACTAGGTACCTAGGCAGTTAAGTCAGCCTGCTAGCCAGCTGGCCAGCTTGTTAAGTCACCTAGTAAAGTCAGTTGGCTAGGCAGCTGGCTAGCTAGGAAGCTAGATAGTTAAGTGAGTTGTCTAGCCCACTGGTTATGTCATCTAGTTAAGTCAGCTAGATAGCCAGCTGTCTAGCTACGTAGCTTCCTAGTTAAGTCAGCTGACTAGACAGCTGGCTAGCAAGTTAAGTCACCTAGTTAAGTCTGCTGGTTAGCAAGCTGGCCAGCTATGTAGCAAGCTAGTTAATTCTGCTGACTAGCAAGCAGGCCAGCTATTTAAGTCAGCTATTTAAGTCAGCTGGCTAGCCAGCTGACTAGCGAGGCAGAGAGATAGTTAAATCCGCTGGCTAGCAGGCTAGCTTGCTAATTAAGTCAGCTAGTTAAGTCAACTGGCTAGCCAGCTAGCTAGCTAGGTAGAGAGGTAGTTAAGTCAGTTGGCCAGCCAGCTGGCTAACTAGATAAGTCAGCAAGTTGAGTCAGCTGACTAACCAGCTGGCTAGCAGGTTAAGTCAACTACTGAGTCAGATGGCTAGGCAGTTGGATAGTTAGATAGCAAGCTAGTTAAGTCAGCTTGCTAGCCCACTCACTAGCTAGATAAGTCAGCTAGTTAAGTCAGCTGGCTAGCTAAGTAGCTAGCTAGTTAAGTCAGTTAGTTAAGTCAGCTGGCTAGCCAGCTGCACAGCAGTGTAGCCAGCTAGTTAAAACAGCTGGCTTGCTAGCTGGCTAATTAGTTATGTCACGTATTTAAGTCAGCTCGCTGGCTAGCAGGTTAGCTAGGTAGCTAGGTAGTTAAGTCAGCTGGCAAGACAGTTCTCTAGCTAGGTAGCTAGCTAGATAAGTCTGTTGGTTAGCAAGCTGGCTACTAGATTCAGTCAGATAGTTAAGTCAGCTGGATAGGCTGCTGGCTATCTAGGTAGCTAGGCAATTAAGTCAGTTGGCTAGCCAGCTGGACAGCTAGTTAAGTCAGCTTGTTTATTTA
>NW_007258307.1:3805-5154 GCF_000164805.1 Carlito syrichta
ATTCAGTGACTAGCCAACTATCTAGCTAGGTAGCTTGCTAGTTAATTCAGATGGCTAGTCAGCTGGCTAGTTGGATGAGTCAGCTAGTTAAGCCAGCTGGCAAGCCACCTGGATAAGTAAGCAGCAGGCTAATTAAGTCTTCTGGCTAGCCTGCTGTCTAACTAATTAACTCAGCAAGTTAAGTGTGCCGGCTAGTCGGCTGGCTAGCTTGGTGGCTAGCTAGATAAGCCTGGAGGAAAGCCAGATGTCTAACTAGTTAAGTCAGCTAGTTAAGTCACCTGGTTAGCTGGTTGGCTAGCTAGGTGGCTGGCTAGTTAAACTGGCTGGTTAGCAGGCCGGTTACTTAGGAGGCCAGTTAGTTAAGCCAGCTGGCTTGCTGGCTGACAAGCAGGGCTGGTGGCTAGTTAAGCCGGTGGCTATCTTACTGTCCAGCCATCTGGCTGGCTATTGAAGCCAGCTGACTAGGCAGCTGGCCAGCCCACTAGCTAGCTAGCTGCTTAGCCAGCTAACTAGCCAGGTAGCTAACTAGTTAAGCCTCTGGCTATCCATTGGGCCAACCAGGTAGCTAGCTAGTTAAGTCAGTTGGCTACCCAGATTGTCAGAGAAGTGTCTAGTCAGCTAGCTAGCCAATTAGTTAGTTAAGTCAGCTAGCAAGCCAGATGTCTAACAGTTAAGTCAGCTAGCAAGTCTGCTAACTAGTTGAGTCAGCTGGGTAGTCAGGTTGCTAGACTGCTAGCTAGTTAAGTCATCTAGTGAGTCAGGTAGCTAGTAAGCTAGATAGTTAAGTCAGATGGACAATTAATTATCCAGTTAGCTAGCTAGTTAAGTAAGCTAGCTAGACAGCTAAATAACTTGTTTGCTAGCCAGTTATGTTGGCTACATAACCAGCTAGCTAGTCAGCTAGCTCATTGTCATCCAGCAAATCAACTAGTTACTAAGCAAACTAGTTGGCTAGCAACTCAGCTAGCTCGTCAGCTAACTAGTGGGCTCACTCTCTTTCAATCAGGTCACCTAACTAGCAGGCTCGCCCACCTGCCAACTGGTCAGCAAACTAGTCAACTCATTCACCAACCAACCTGTCAACTAACTTGTCGGTTCCCTCACAGGCCAACAGTTCAGCTAACTAGTCAGTTTGCTCACCAACCGAATAGTTAAGTCAGCTCATCAGTCAGCTCACTCGCTGGTCGACTAGTTAAGGCAGCTCACCTGTTGGCTCACTCGCCACCTAATTAAGTTGGCTCACCGGTTGGCTCAATAGCCAGTCCACTAGTTAAATGTTATGACCAGCCGGGTCACTCGCCAGCCAATAAAGTCAGCAGACCAGTCAGCTCACTTGACAGACGACTAGT
>NW_007258307.1:6735-7977 GCF_000164805.1 Carlito syrichta
CCAGCTGTCTTAAATCATTAGCTAACTAGCTAGCTACATAGCAAGTCAGCTGACTTAAAAAGTTATCTAACCCAGCTAGCTACCTAGCTAACAAGCTGACTTAAATAGTCAGTGGCCTAGCTATCTTGCTGATTTAACCAGGTAGCTAACTAGTAAGCTTACTCATTATATAACATGCTTGCTAACTAACTTAATCATCTGACTTAACTCTTTAGCTAAAGAGCTTGCTAGGTGACTCAGCCAGCTGACTTAACTCGTTAGCTAACTAGCTAGCTAGCCTACACAACCACCTGACTCAACCCGTTTTTAACTAACTAGCCGACTCCACCAGCTGACTTAACCCATTAGTTAACTAGATAACTAACTGAATTAATCCTTAGCTAACTAGCTAACTAGCTGTCATAACCAACTGACTAAATTAGAAAGCTGACTTAACTAGCTGATTTAGCTAGCTAACTTAACTACTTGGCTAGCTGACTTAACTGACTGACAAGTATTTAGTTAGCTGACTTAACTACCTGAATTAAATAGCTACCTATTTAACTAGCTGAATAACTAGCTGACTTAACTAATTAGCTAACAAGTTAGGTAGCAAATTTAAGGAGGTGACTTAAATAGTTAGCTAGAGCCTGGCTCAGTGGCTCAGCCTGTATTCCTGTGCCTTTGGGAGACTGAGGTGAGTGGATTGCCTGAGACCATGGCTTTGAGACCTGCCTGGGCAGCAAGACTTCATCTCTACAATAAATAAAAAATTCAGCTGGGTGTGGTAGCGCATGCCTGTAATTCTGGCTACTTGGAAGGCTGATGCATTAGGCTCACCGGAGCCTAGCAGGTTAAGGCTGCAGTGGCCGGGAGCAGCCACTAGACTCCAGTCTGGGTGACAGAGTGAGACTCTAATTCAAAAAAAATAATAGCTAACAAGTGAGCTAGGGGTCTTAACTAGGTGACAGCTAGTTTGTTAATGAGTTGGATACCTATGTTAACCAATTGGTACATGAGATAACTAGCTAAATTAACTAGTTGGTTAACGAGTTTGCTAGGTGAATTTACTTGTTGGTTGATGAGTAGGCAGATTACTTAGCTTGTTTAACACATTGGCTGACTACACAGCTGACTTGTTATCTGGTTTAGCAAGTCGACCGACTAGTCAGCCAACTAGTTGACTATGTTAACTAGTTGACAGACGACTTGGCCCACTAGCTAGCAAAGTTAAATAGTTGCCAACTGGTTTGCTGAACTAAA
>NW_007258308.1:0-1291 GCF_000164805.1 Carlito syrichta
CAAAATGAGCGAAAGAGAGAAGTGCGAGAGGGATAACAGATATACATACCAGCTATCAGGTGAAAAACAGTCACAGGATCGGGAAGAAGTGAAGAAAGACACGTAAGAAAGATTGCCTAAGGAGTACTGATAGCTACACAGACACAGGTCAATAAAATCGAGAGACAGTGTAGGTCAGAAGGTCAACAACAGACATGATCTAAACTAACAGTTACAATGATAAAATCATAAGTCAAAATAAGCGAAAGGGAGAAGTGCAAGAGGGAAAACAGATATACATACCAACTATCAGGTGAGAGAGAGACACAGGGCTGGGAAGAAGTGAAAAAAGACAGGTAAGAAAGATTCCCTAAAGAATACTGATAGCTAAACAGAGACAGGCCAAAAAAATCAAGAAACAGTATAAGTCAGAAGGTAAACACCAAACGTAATCTAGACCAACAGTTTTAATGATAAAATCATAGGTCAAAATAAGCGATCAGACTAGAGTCACTTCTGTGATCTCCGATTCCAGCCTCTCCCTTTTGTTTTTCGTTGCAGCATAGGGGTGGGGCTTTGTCTCCTGTTTCACACTGTTACCTTAGGAGCTGAGTTAAGTTTGTTGCTAGGTGGGCAGGGCAATGGGAGTCTCTGCCTGGAGAATGGCAAGGCAGTTTAAGCAGGTCTGTTTTTCTCCGCTTGTCTGGGTCCTCTGGCTTGGGGTCTCATGCTGTGTGCCTCAGCCAGGGTGGACCCGGAGTTCCAGAGCTCTAAAGTTCCAAAAGGCAGGCTGTAAATGACGAGAGTGGCACTGGGTCCCTACAGAGTATTCAGCCAGTAATGGAACCGGTGTCTCTGAGGGGTGGGCGCTCAGAGCCTCCCTGTGCGACCTGCGGTGCCGGGTGCCGGGCCGGGGAGAGAGCTGGAGGGAGCAGGGACCCAAAACTTCCCCGCACGCTGCAATACCTGGCCTTAGGAAATGAGGTAAAGTTTGTTGCTAGGTGGGCAGGGCAATGGAAGTCTCTGCCTGGAGAATGGCAAGGCAGTTTAAGCAGGTCTGATTTTCTCCGCTTGTCTGGGTCCTCTGGCTTGGGGTCTCACGCTGTGTGCCTCAGCCAGGGTGGACCCGGAGTTTCAGAGCTCCAAAGTTCCAAAAGGCAGGCTGTAAATGACGAGAGTGGCACTGGGACCCTACAGAGTATTCAGCCAGTAATGGAACCGGTGTCTCTGAGGGGCGGGCGCTCAGAGCCTCCCTGTGCGACCTGTTGTTGCCGGGTGCCGGGCCGGGGAGAGAGCTGGAGGGAGCAGGGAC
>NW_007258308.1:1765-28698 GCF_000164805.1 Carlito syrichta
TCATAACTCGGTTTTCTACTTGAACTATACAAACTCTAGGTTGACATATTCCTGTTTTGGTGACTGTGATTGATGATGAGCTCAACCGTAGTTAGTATATCCTCCTTTTATCCCTCTGAGTTGGGTTTAAATAATTCTAGAATGGGAGCACTGTTCTAATCTTAGAAGGAAATATGTCTTCTCAAAAGCATATAGATATAAGAATCTACTTTTGATTCTTCCTGTTGAAGAACGTGGTCCTGGAGGTGGTACTGAAGGACCTGCAGCATCTGCATGCCTGTTTGCTGTGTTTGCTGGTCAGTACTATAAACCAGTTTGAATATGATGGTTGTGATAATTGTGATGCATACCTACAGATGAAGGGTGACTTAGAGATGGTATATGACTGAACCAGCTCTTCCTTTGATGGGATCATTATGATGATGAGTCCAGAGGACAGCTGGGTCTCCAAGTGGCAGTGAGTCAGTAACTTTAAGCCAGGTGTGTAGCAGTGTCATTCACTGGTCGTCTGCCTCAAGGAATTGTGTGGGGACTGGAAAGTAGAGATGTGGCCTACAAGTCCAGAGACACAGCTATAAAGGTCTAGCAAGGTTCAGGGCTGCCAGTATCTTTGCTCTCCACCTTCTGCCTCTGTTTATTTTTTATTGGTTGGAACGGAATGGGCAGAACTTGAAATACTGCTACCCTCCAGCTTTGAGACTTAGCTGACTGTTGAGAGCAAACACATCATGTCCCTGAGCTATTTTATTTTCTTTGGACAACAGGTGGGAGTAGGAGGGATTTGAGTTGCTGGATTAACGGAGACTGAGTTAAAGGGAGAGGAGGATACTGATTTTCCTGCCAATGGCCCAGGGCTGATATGTGCTTACCGGTAGGAATCTAGGTCCATTGCCAATAAATACGAACCTCTAGAACATTCTTGAGGCTATGACAGACACACACACACATACACACACAAAAGAATCTACTTTTATCCTTTACACTATTGTACACTAAAGAAATAGGTATAGAAACCCTATGGTGTCATGTATGTTTACCATTAGGCAAAAGGCTTGGTTGTATTTACCTACTAAGTGCTCAGTTATTTTGCTTGTTCAGTCTTGTTGACATTATCTAATATAAGGAACTTGGCTTTATCTAGCATAGGGAGCTGTTGCTTAACTTTGATTCTTTCATTTATCATTGGGATTTTGGTAGGATGCTAATTTTGAATAGGTTGAACACTGTCTAATCTCTTTTCCAAAATCCAGTGCTGCTTAAGGTACTTCTCTGAAGGCGAGATGCTGGAGGGTTGGGCAGGAGGTGGGTGATGAGGCTTAAGAGGCCGGTGGTGATCCCAACTTCCTAAACTCTTCAGTATGGAGAAAGACTCCCCTTTGACTTTTATAATTTGTAAGAAAATGAAGTCTGAGGTCTCTGATGAAAAACAACCACTTAGTCTCTCTGGTACTGATAATTAGTGAGATATTTATTTATCCTTAGGATTAAATCTTGAATATATTTGGTGAAAAATGAGGTTTATGAATACTTATTTGTGAATTTTACAAATATGTGATAGTTATTTATACAAAGTCCAATAAGACATATTTTCTTCTTCTAAAGAGTGCATAGTCTAGTGGGAGAGACTAATAAGTCAACCACTATAACAAAAATCTGTAATATGGATGATCAATGCTAGATAGGTGCTGTGAGATAGAAAGGACGGTTACCTAACCCAGACAGGTCAAGTCAGAGGTTTTCTCAGGGAGATTATCAGGATGAGTAGGAGTTAACTAGGCAAAGAAGTAGGGAGGCAAAGAATGGGAGGACTTTCCTTGACTGAGGGAACTATGTTTGTATGGACCTGTGCTTCTGGATGAAGTTGATGATGAGACATGAGGTTGGTCAGATATTCAGGAAATAAATTACGAGGGTAGAAGACTAAATTTTTCTGGAGAGTTTTAAGCAGAAAAGTGATCTTGTAAGTGTTGTGTTTTAGACCATTTTACCAGCAGCCTGGAGAGCTGGTCAAAGGCACATGTACTGATTGGTGGCAGAGAACTGTATTTGTGGTATATTTTGGTAATGTGGTTGAGAGATGATGAAGTTCTGAACTAGCAGCAATGAACAAAATGGAGAGATGGAAAAATTCCAGAGAGATTTGGGATTTAGAAGCAATCAGACCTGGTCTCTGGGTATGAGGAATAAAGGAGAAGGAGGACTAATGAATGTCTCCCAGTTTTCTGGATAGGATAATCAAGTGCTGGTTGGTAGTCTTCACCCAGGTAGCAAATATATGAGGTGGTATTAGAATTGGGGTGTGTTAAGTAAAGTGCCTGAGAGACACCAACGTGGGGAAGTCTGCAAAGACAGGTACCCATGTGGACTAGATCTCCGGGGGGAGACTGGCTTTGGAAATACAGAGTTTTAGGGGACCTTGGCATGTAATTGACAATTGAAGCAAAATATATTTGAAAGTAGACGGGACCAAGAAAGGTTATGTAGCAGAGGGAAAAGAGAAGGTTACCAGAGATGGAACTCTTGGGTCACTGAATGATAGGGACGATTGGAGGATCCTTGAAGGAGATTGAGTAGGCATCTTCAGAGAGGTGGGAAGAACGCCAGAAGAGAGACCATAGAAACTGAGGGAAGGCACAGTTTTGAAGAAGGTGCAAACAATAGTGTCAAATGCTGTAGAGAGTTCAAGGTAAAACACTGAAAAGTGGCTATTAGATTGAGTAAATAGGAGACCATTGGTGACATTGTTGAAAATAGCTCCAGTGGTGTGGTGGAGTAGAAACTAGAATTCTGCTAGGCAGGAAGAGTGCTTCCTCTTGTCTTGATGTAGGATGTAAACAGAAAAGCAGGAAAAATGTAGTTAAGGTTGCATGTATGCTCGAAGGGGAAGGGGTGGGGATTGGAAGGATTATTACTTGGTCATTTTGTACAGCTATATTGTAAAAGAAGTTATTTAAAACCCAAACTGGGCCATGTGTTTTTTGTGGTGAAGAGACTAGATTCACTACATAGAAACTTGAATAATGTATGGTCTTTAAGTCCTAATGTAGGGAAAGATATTACTTAATAATATCATAGATATTTACTTTTAGTTAAAGAATCTTGGTAGAAGACAAATTAGAAACTCCATATACCAGTTTTTTCTCTATCAGATGATTCGCTCAAATTATATTCCTGTCATTGGCATTTTGGAATCTGAGGGCAACAGAACTGATATAACACAAATTTTTAGAGCCAATTTTGACCACAGTGAAGTCACTGTGAAGGCTGAAGGTCAGAAGCATGATTGATTGGATGATTAGAATTCCTTTTAAAACAAATTAGAGGTGGCAGGTCTACCACAGGTGAGAAGTACTGGAAGGAAATGAATCTCATTAGCATATAAAACTTCTTAGATCATCAAAAAAGAAGTTTTAATGTTTAAAATACAAACACACATGCATGTACACGCAGGGATGACCTGCATACAATTTCCTGTTTGTGATTATTATGCAATCCAGTGTCTAGCCTGGTTTTCTGTATAGTTATAAATAACATGGATATATGCTTTATATTTTTAATTCAGGCACAGGTATCCTAAATGCTAAATGCATTTGTCAGTTGACTTAAGCCACATTATATTTGCCTTTATATCTGGGGTCTTGTAGTTAATTAGATTTGCGACTAGGCATTTGAGTTTGGAATCCCTGGCTAAGAAAGAGGTGGAAGGGGCAGGAAGTAAGTTAGGACCAGTGTTTAGGAAGGGAAAGGAAGAGTAAGGAACAAAGAATGGAGAAGGATTTGTGGGTGGGATTGTGTGTGTGTGTGTGTGTGTGTGTGTGTGTGTGTGTGTGTGTATCTTAGAGAGTGGAACAAGGCAGTAAGCTGTCTAGAGAGACCTAGTATTTCTTAAGAAAATGATACATGCCACATACCAAGCTGTGTACTTATATAGATGTGGTATCTGCACAATAACCTTGGCAAGGTAGATATTATTTATATATATTAAGGAAGAAATGAGAGGAGGTGAGACAATATCAAAAAAGAATTCGTAAAAGAAAATTAAAATAATGATGATGATGATGACCATTGTTAGAGATGGAAATTGTTTCAGTGTAACTGTTGTGGTGTTACTCTTTTTTATTTTTATATTTTTGAGAATTTAGAGGCAGTGTGTTTGAGTCAAAAGGGTTAAAATTGTTTGTGAAACTGTGTGGGGGCTGGTTGAGCTCTACTTTTGTGTATGCTTGAAAATTTAATAAAACGTGTTTAAAGCAATCAAGCAAAGAAGTAAAAAGTCTTGGTTATGATAAAAAGTGAAAGAATATGTATGATTAGCAGGGGACTTTCTTCTCTCCACTATCAGATTTGCATGACGATGTTAGCCTATAAACCTATTTTTGAGTCAAAATTATTAACAAACTACTTAGGAAATAAGGACAATAAAATTAGTTGTTTTCTAGGTGGACATCTCAGCTTTATGTAATGAGAAGACTCAGTTTAGAAATTAGGTGGCTTCTTCATCATCTGATTGCAGTGGGAGTTTTGTTGAAATGAAAGAGTGTTTATGCTGGAAGGAAGCCCAGGGCTGGAAATGTTTCATTGCAGAATGTATATAGCTCCAAGGGGGAGAATCCAAGTCTAGTCAGTGAGCATTTTTTCATGTAAAACACTATGGTGGGGACTGTAGGGATCTACAAAGCAGGAAAATAAGTTAGTAGCATTATCTATGGAGGGCTTACTCTGTGCCAGGCATACTTTAAACACTTCACATGTGTTGAATCCTTACTACAACTCTGGGAGGTAGGTACTATTCTTTCTTACTTACTTTATTTGTAAAATTGTGACAGAATCTACAAAGAAGAATGATCATTTTGACCATTTTAAGTGTACAGTTTGCTTGCATCAAGTGCATTCACAATGTTGTGCAACCATCACCACTATCCATCTCCAGAACTTTCTCATCTTCCCAAACTGAAACTCTATACCCATTAAATAATAGTTCCCCATTTTTCCTTCCCACCTTCTCCAGACAATCACGATTCTACTTTCTGTCTCTATGAATTTAACTACTCTAAGTACCTCACAGGAGTAGAATCATGCAGTGCCTGACTTATTTCACTTAGCATAGCATCTTTAAGGTTTACCATATTGTAGCATATTCCAGAATTTTCTTTCCTTTTTAAGATCAAATACTATTCATTTGTGTGGATATGCCATATTTTACTTATCCATTCATACACTGATGTACACAGGGCTTGGATTGCGTCTACCTCTTGGCTATTGTGAATAAGACTGCTGTGAACATGGGTGTACAAATATCTCTTCAAGACCCTGCTTCCAACTATTTGGGATGTGTACCCAAAATTGGAACTGCTAGATCATATGGTAATTTTGTGTTTTATTTTTTTAGGACTCTCCGTACTGTTTTCCACAGTGGTTGCACCATTTTACATTCTCACCAGCAGTGCATAGGAGTTCCAGTGTCTCCACATAGGAGGTAGGTACTATTTTTCTTTCAGTGTTACAGAGGAGACAGGCAGGTCTAGAGAGGTTAAGTGAGCTCACATAGCTAACATGTGCAGATCTGAATTTGAACTTGCCAGCTGGGCTTCAGAACCTCCAGAGAGTCTGAGGAACATGATTAAGGGCCTCCTGCCTAATAGCATCAGTGACTCAAAGCCTGCATTCAGAGTTATAAAGTTAGCCGGGTTTTTTGTTTGTTTTTTTTAATGAGTGCTCTTTAAAATATATATTTTTGCTGGATGTGGTGGCTCATGCCTGTAAGCCCAGCACTTTGGGAGGTAGAGGTGAGAGGTCTGCCTGAGCACAGGGGTTCGAGACCACCCTGGGCAACTTGGTGAGACCTCATCTCTACAATAAATTGAAAAATTAGTCTGGCATTGTGATGTGCACTTGTAGTTCCAGCTTCTTAAAAGGCTGAGGCAGAAAGATTTGCCTGAGCCCAGTAGGTCGAGCCTGTGGTGCCTGTGAGTATGCCACTGCATTCTAGCCAGGATGTCAGAGTGAGACTCCAATTTAAAAAAAAACCAAAATTGTATGTGCTGTATATATATATGTGTGTGTGTTTGTGTGTATAAAAAGATATTCAGAAATTTTATATATGTATATGCACACACATATATAAAATTTTTGAATATCTTTTTATGGCTTTTTTCTGCCTTTCCAAATTTATGCTTTAACATGTTCCTGTTATTTAAAACATTATCTTTAAAAAGTCTACAATATGTTTGATTTTCTTTTTATTTAAGCTTTTTTTGTAGATCTGTGCCTTTAAATATTTCGAAATAAATATGCGTTGATTTCAGTGAGGTTTTTAAAAACACCTCTGCTCTATCCATTTCCATCAGTTTACTTTTCAATGAAGCCATGCCACAGTATCTAAAGCTGGATTTAGAGTAGGGAAACCTAGAGGGTATCAGTGGCAAACGTTGAGGACATACACATGATGGAATATTATGTAGCCATAATGAAGAACAAAATCATGAACTTCACAGCAATCTGGATAGACTTAGAGTCTATAATAATGGGTGATCTTTCACAGAAACAAAGAACTGAGTATCACATTATCTCACTCATAAGCGGACCTTGAACAATTATCATAATACTGTAAGAAAAGGATTGGCCATAGCGGGAAACTGCCAGGAGGGGGACGAGGAGGCAGGATTGGCAGTAGTTGGAGTCTGCCTGGGGAATGGGGGGGCACATCTCATCAACAAGGGTACCTGCATAATGAACATTTGTATACCTAACCCTGAATTGTACCCCACATCTTTAAAATACAAAAATTAAAAGTTAAAAAATGGTAGAATATTGTATAAAAATAAAGAGATTTGCCAAAAAAAAAAAATCAGTGGTCAAAGAATGTTTAGCCTATGCTACATAAATAAAAAAAGGAAAAAACATAAGTGAGGAGAGGTCAAGATTATTGTAGGAAATGTGTGCATAAAAATAAAAGACTGGGGCAACCCCTTCGGGTCTCCCACTGTGGACGCTTTTCTGTCCTCTCAATAAACCCTGCTTTCTAAAAATAGTAATAATAAAAATAAAATAAAGGACTATAATAATGAAAAACAAACATTGAGGACATATTTTTATTTAGATAAAGTGAATTTTCTGGCTTTATCAAGAGTGGAGCAACAGTTAGGAAATGTGTCCTCTAAGTTTCTGTTTTTTTCTGTGTAGTTATAAATAATATAGAGGTATGTTTTATATTTTGAATTCAGGAACAGGCACCCTAAATACAAGATGCATTTATCAGTTGAATTTAGCCACTTATATTATATTTGCCTTTATATCTGGGGTTGTCTAGGTGATTAGATTTGTATATATTTTGTTAAGGAGTTGTACATTTTCCCTCAAAGAGTCACACAGGACTGCATAGTGTCCTGAAAACAACACCATTCCTAGCTGATATGGCTCAACTGGGCCCATGTGTCAGTTCATGTCTCAACCTGTTTCCAGTGTCTCTCACATTTCTGCCAGGGAGGTGCTCCCCAAAATACAGGCTAAGGTGCCATCTGGACCCTGCCTTATCAGTGTTACATTTTAGGGGGGAGCCTGGGTGTGCATGGTCCTCAGACCCTTTGAGGTGGGGTGGCTTGTACAGAATTCCATCTTAGTGTTAATTTTAGTTTGAGACAAACACTTCTTGTCCCAGCATATCAAGGGCCCACAACCATGCTAAGGTGAAGATGTCATTCCAAGTCATGGCTGTATATTACAGTTCACCTTGGTAACTCAAAAGCTAATGATGCCAGAGTCTCGTCTCCAGAGATACTGATGTAATTGATGTAATGTGTACCTGACCATTGGGATTTTTATTTTTTATTATATTTATATCATATCATATCCTCTTATTTATTTATTTATTTATGAGTTGGGATCCCACTCTTGTCACCCAGGCTGGAGGCTGAAGTGCAGTGGCCCAATCAGGGCTCACCGAAGCTTTGACCCCTTGGGCTCAGGTGTTCCTTCTGCTTCAGCCTCCTAAGTAACTGGAACTACTGGTGTGTGCCACCATGCTCAGCTAATTTTTTGATTTTTTTTTTTACAGATGAGGTCTCCCTATGTTGCCTAGGCTAGTCTTGAACTCCTGTGCTCAAGCATTTCTCCACTTTGGCCTCCCAAAGTGCTCAGATTGTAGGCATGAGCCACCACTCCTGGCTTCCACTGGGATTTTTTTAAACAGCTTCTGAGTGACTCTAATATATGGTCAAGATGTAGAACCACTGGTCTAATTTATTTTTAATGCCTTGTTTTTTGGGGCCTTCAGTAAGATTTCCATCATCTCAAAAGATACAAAAATGTCTTTTCTCAGGGTGTCCTTATTAGCTGAGATTGCCGGAATGTATTCCTCACATATGAAGGGAGTCTCTTTACACATTGTTTATTTGTGGTGGAAAATTATTTTCATGTCTTTATGGAGCATGTCTTTAAAATATTTATTGATTTAGTGCTAGTTGCAACAGACAATAGATTTAGTTAACTCTGCAGAGCCTTGCATTTAGGGATGTAGAGGAAGGACAGTTACTTGTTTGCCTAGATTTCAACGTGAGCTCCAGCTCATTTTCTGGGATTTGATAGCAGTTTCATTTTGTAAACTGATGCCTATGTGCTGATATTTCTGTATTTCTGATAGTTCCTGAAGGCTTCTCATTTAGACCTTCACCTCCTTTGGTAAACATAGTTATAGTGCTTTTCACTCTTCTGTGTATTTAAACACTCAGCCCTATCATTAAGTTAGAAAATCTGGGTGCTGGCTCAAGTCTGTAATTCCAGCACTTAGGAAGGCTGAGGTAAAGGGATTGCCTGAGTGCAAGGGTTCGAGAACAGCCTGGGCAACTTGGCAAGACTTCATCTCTACAATAAATAAAAAAAATTAGCCAAGTGTGGTGTGCACCTGTAGTTCCAGACTGAAGTGGAAGGATCACCTGAGCCCAGCAGGTCGACGCTGGGGTGGCAGTGGGTGTGCCACTGCACTACAACCTGGGCGATGGAGTGAGACTCCAACTCAAAAAAAGAAAAAGAAAAAGAAAATCTGGGTGCATGTAGTCAATCTTAGAGTGCTTTGGTTTGGAGGAGTGCTTTGTCTGAGCCCTTCCTGGGCCTCTGGAGTTAGTTTATGAAGACATTTGTATTGGGCATATTCTACTTTTCTATAACAGCAATGGCTGTGTTGAACTGTAATTTTAAGATTATTTGGTTGAAAGTTCATCAGAGTTTGGAGATGAGATTTGGGGTTTGTTGAAACCTGTATTCAGCTTGCTTTGATTTTGTTTTACAGATGAGTGTTTAGATGTATAACTTTAAAAATTACCATCATTTTATTTTTTATTTTTCTGTGAAGCTCTATTAGTAGCTGGAGTGGAAGGATGGATGTATGATCCGTGTTACTTGTGGAGGAGACCTTACTTAAAGACAGGAAATGATTTGGTTACTTTGGTGGTTGAAGACAAGGGCTTCTTAAACACTAACCTTTTTTAATATAGGCAGAACAAAGATCTATATGTGTGCACATATAGGAATATATAGAATAAGCATATTCAAGTGTTGAATACATAGGTTAATACATAGTTGCTGATCCAGAGTGGCATAGTGGAAGTTGTCTCTCACCTTTGATTTAGAAGGGACATCTGCAGATTTTCTTTGTTTTGTTTTGTTTTTTCCCCCAATGAAGCATTTTGGGGCTTGATTGGGCATTCACATTTAGATACTTGCATAATAGTTGTGGAGACTGGGGATATAACTCTCTTCTCACCTATGTGCAGATTTTCCCCCTTAGTTAATTACCAAGGTGACAAGTGTCTGTGGAGGACGGAGGGTGGGGTGTTTTCTTAAGAAAACAATTCAGAAATCATTCCCTTCTATCAAGGATAGTATTGCGTCTTCTCCATGTAGGAAGTATAGAGTTAAATATTTTATTAGGGTAGGATAGGGCAGGGCAGCTAACACAAAATAATTGT
The DNA here is from genome assembly GCF_000164805.1 of Carlito syrichta. Taxonomy (NCBI): domain Eukaryota; kingdom Metazoa; phylum Chordata; class Mammalia; order Primates; family Tarsiidae; genus Carlito; species Carlito syrichta. The sequence continues at coordinate 11,728 of NW_007258308.1, forward strand.
GTTTTTGTTTGTTTTTGGTTTTAGAAACAGGGTCTTGTTCTGTTATCCAGAGGGACCGTTGGATGAGAGAGAGATGGCTTAGTAACATTTGGTCATTTCTGAAAATGAAGGCTCTGCTCATGGGAGTAGGAGGGGTTCCAGGGGTCCTTGGATTGGTTTTCTACTATCGTCTCTTTTTGTTTTCCCTATCTCTTCTGTAATTATTCCCTGGTTGTTGACCTCCAGGGACTGATTAAGTTACATATGTCACTAAGAAAAGGTCAAGAGTTATAGAAAGGAGAGACTTAAAATTTTCTGGTGCCTTAACTTAGTTTTTAACATCCTGGGAGTTTGAAATGAAAATGGCAGCAAGGTAACAGCAAGTGAACCCAGCCCACTTTTTGCAAAGGATGTTCTACCACTGCCATCTCCTATCTGCTACCCACCCCACTCCACCTCCTGGGTCTTTCAAAGCCAACGACATTTCTTAAGAAAACAATTCAGAAATCATTCCCTTCTATCAAGAATAGTACTGCATCTTCTCCATGTAGGAAGTATAGAGTTAAATATTTTATTAGGGTAAGATGGAGGAGGGCAGCTAACACAAAACAATTGTGTTTTTGTTTGTTTTTGGTTTTAAAAACAGGATCTTGTTCTGTTACCCAGACTGCAGTGCAGAGGTAGGATCATGGCTCACTGCAGCCTCAGACTCCTGGGCTCAAGCCATTCTTCTGCTTCAACCCCCTGAGTAGCTAGAACTATAGGCACATGCCAACATGCTTGGCTAATTTTTTTTTTTGAGTTGGGGTCTCTCTCTGCTGCTCAGGCACCATCACGGCTAACAGCAGCCTTGACCACCTGGGCTGAGGCAATTCTTCCACCTAAGTCTCCAGAGTAACTGGGACTACAGGTGTACATCACCACACCTGGCTAATTTATTCATTTGTATGTTTGCTTGCTTGCTTATTTGTTGTATTTAAGCAGTCCTCCTGCCTCAGTCTCCCAAAGTGCTGAGATTACAAGCATGAGATACCATACCTGGCCTAATATTTAAAATTTTAAAAATTTTTTTGTAGAGACATACCTCCAGAAACACCTGTCACTTGAGTAATTGACTCTGTTGCCCAGGCTGGCTTTGAACTCCTAGGTTCAAGTGATCCTGCTGCTTCAGCCTCCCAAAGTTCTGGGGTCATAAGCATGAGCCACCACACCTGGCCAAACTGTTTTTTTGTGAAACTAACAAAGATTATTCCAGTTTTATTGAAAATGGGAATAAATTAATATATCCCACAAAAGTTAAGAGTTAATGTCAGATGATTTCAGTGAACCATCTCCTTCATGTCAGGCATTTACCTGAGAAAACAAAGATGAATAAGACTTGGTCTCTACCCTCTCAGAACTTCCCAAGGAGCTCCTTATGCTCTAGGCCATTTATGTTCTTAGCCGTATGCTCTTTCAGTTATTAGTCACACCCCATCTACCCTCCTTGTCACTTATAGACTGGAGACAGTCTTCCCACATCTTGGTAACATTTCCACTCTGGAATTTTCCTCTAGAACCTTGTTCCTCTGAGTATGGTCCTAGGAATATCAGAATCTCAGGCCTTACTCAGACCTGTGTTATTCTGTTGTTTAACAAGAATTCCAAGTGACTGCTGTCAGCAAACTGTGGTTAGATGCAGATTATATTTTAGTAGGGCGGGGTAGGCCCTGAGATTCTGCATTTCTAATGGGCTCCCAGGCACTGCTGATGCTACTCTGTAGACCATGCAGTAGATAGCAAGGCTTTGCTTCAGAGAACTTACATCTCCCTGATGTCAGAGGGAGCAAGCTGTTTGGGCTATCTGATGATATGGGATGATGTAGGCCAATCAAGTATCTCTGGCGTTGGGCAGTTGAATTTAAAAAACAAAAATGCCTAGCTACTATGTACTAGTACAGTTCTCAGCTTTATTAGCACACTGAATCCTCTCCCCAGTCTTAGGAGGTAGACACTATTATTATCTTGGTTTTACAGTGGGGAGATGAGGCACAGAGAGGTTAAGTAGTAGGTTAAGTAGCTTGATCAAAGCCACACGAACTAAAAAGGAATAGAGCAGGGCTCTGAACCCAGGCAGCGTGGCCTCTACCCAAGCTCTGAAATGATTGCTGTGTGCTTCTTCAGTGCGAATGCGGCTACATTTTTAGGTAAGGGTTGTTGAATCACGGCACAGAAGTGAGAGTGTCTTGGTTTTGGCCGTGGGTGGTTCCAGAAGGCAAGCGGAGTTCATAGTGAGGTCAGTACAGGAGGGCTTAGCAACAGAGAATGGGGTTGTGCTGTTCATGTTCAGTAGACAGGGCTGGTGGGGAAAAGAAGATATACAGGGCACCAGCTCTGGAGGATGGAGAGAGAGTATCTATAGTAGACTTTTCCTAAGTATTAATATGTGTTGGGTACTGGGGTTTGCATTTGCTATTTAAACCTGGTAATGATCCTATGGTGCAGGTATGCATTTTATAGAGAAGGAAACTGAAGTTCAGAGAAGTTAAGGACTTTTCCCAAGGTCACGTAAGGAGAAGAGGAACATATTTATGTCAGTAATGTCTGATTTCAAAACCTGTTTATCAAGGTTCATTGCCCTGCTTCTTTCCTGGGCAGGGACTTGGAGGGAAAATTAAGGGATAGAGGAGTGATAAGAACTTGGTCATTGACACTAGGTGCTTGGGCACAGGGATGTGGGTGAGTACGCAGAGCAGTACCCAAGACTCACGGGTTAAGACTGGACTGGGGCTCCCTAAGATCTTCCCGGGTAGGGTCCTCACATTAGGCACAGGGCTGAAACTGCATGTGGATTTAAATGGCCCCAAGGCACAGTCAATTTCTGTCTAATGGTGGATACTTGTTAGGACTGAGAACATGTCCTGACCTCCCATGTCTTCATCCCTGCGTAGCCCAGGAGAGCCCAGGCCTGCCCTCCCATTGACCCTGTCCTCCCCTCGACTCTGTTTGTGAGACATATGCATGTATGACAACACTGGCTGTGTCCCAACCCTTCTGCTTCACTGGAAGTGAAAGATCGCTTCTGCTTTCCTCTTCCCATCTTTGTAATTATTGTGTTTCTTGCCACATATATTTCTTATTGCTTCCAATGTGAATCTAGGCTTGTTACTTTAACCAAATGATTGTACAGCTCTGTGTGACCCCATATACATTTCTAAAATGGACAACTAAACTGACAGCATGTGAAGTATGCCTGGGGAATTCTCTGCCTCAGGATGCTCGCAATGAAAGGAATTGGCTGGGGTTAGCAGATGAACACTGCTCATTTTTTTGGCAATCATTGACAAGTGTGCAACACCTCCAGGTGGCTCTCCATGAACTGCTCTGTGTGGCATGGCCCCTGATGCCTGCACATCCCTGGCATACTGATTGTCCCTCTTTCTCCCTGGGTGAGGTAGCAGGCTGCATGGTCTGATGTGGCCCCTTGGCTCTTTATCCTTTAGACCAAAAGCATTATGTCATCTTAAAATAAAATATTATATTTTAATTGAAGGAGCATTATAACAGCATTACTAAAAACTTTGAAATAGAGGGGGAAAAACACCCAACTTTTTTCAATGACTTTTCATAGTTGTGTCTGTTGTTTTGTATCTGCCTTTCCTCTTATTGCTGCAAAATCTTTACAGTTACAGCCGGGCTCAGTGGCTCAGCCTGTAATCCCGTGCCTTTGGGAGGCTGAGGTGAGTGGATTGCCTGAGCCCATAGGTTTGAGACCCGCCTGGGCAGCGAGACCTCATCTCTACAATAAATCAAAAAATCAGCTGGGCGTGGTAGTGCATGCCTGTAATTCCGGCTACTTGGAAGGTTGAGGCAGAAGGATTGCTGAAGCCCAGCAGGTCAAGGCTGCAGTGGCCGGGAGCAGCCACTGCACTCCAGTCTGGGCGACAGAGTGAGACTCTAACTCAAAAAAAAAAAACCAAAAAAATCTTTACAGTTACCATTTTAATGGTTGCATAATCTGTTGTGATGCTACACCATTAATTATTTAACTCTTGTTGGTATGTACATTGCTTCCAACTTTTCAAAATTATTAGTAATAGTGAGAGGTATGCTTTTGTGTGTGTAGTTGTTTCCATATTTTGATTAGTTTCTTACAATAGTGTCCTATATGTGGCATTACTGGGTCAAAAAGCATGTACATTTTTGAGACTTCAAAAACATGTTGCCAGCTTGCTTTCCAGAAGAGTGGAGGCAAATTACAATACCATCACTAAGCCTAGTTGGTTTCCCAGATGACCAACTAGGCTTAGGGATGCAGCCTCTCACAGCAGAAAAGGAGAAGCTGTGTGTGTGTGTGTGTGTGTGTGTGTGTGTGTGTGTGTGTGTGTGTGTGTGTGTGTGTTTATAAACTTCATAAACTCATGTGTATTGATTTAAGCTCGATGACACCATGCATTATCCTGGTTAATAGGAATGTACTAGGTGTCTAATGTTGATTTAATGGTCATCCAATTCAGTATTTAAAAAAGTAGTGCTCTATATGGAATAAACCAGTTATGTACAAGTGGGGACCCCCAAAAATGGAATTTTTTTTGGAGGGTGGGTCTTTTGCAGTACAGGCTTCCCTCATTAGGTAAGTGTTCTAGGAACCCATTGGCATCAGTGTATCAGTTAGTGTTGTGAGAGACTGCGTTTGCTTCAGTGAATTTTTGGGGGGAATTCTTTCACTGTGTTTGCCTATTTCATGCTGGGTGATTTGTGAGTGCACCTGTCCACATTGTGCTGACTGTTCAGCAGTTTTTGACCAAAATCAGCATGATCCATCCTCCCTATTCACTTGATGTTGCCCCAAGAGACTTTTTTTTTATTTCCCTAGATGAAAAAAGTTCTCAAAATAAAATGTTTTACTGATATAGAACAGTTTAGCCGGGTGTGGTAGTGCACTCCTGTAGTTCAGCTACTTGGAAGGCTGAGGCAGAAGGATTGCCGGATCCCAGCAGGTCGAGGCTGTGGTGGCTGAGAGCGTGTCACTGCACTCCGTCTGGGCAACAGAGTGAGACTCCAACTCAAACAAAACAAAACAAAATAAAACAAAAAACCAGCAAAAGCACTAAAAGGCATCAAAATTGATGAGTTCAAAAACTGTTTTGAGCAGAGGTGTATTGCATCAAATGGAGAGTACTTTGAATGTGACTGAAGTTTAAACATGTAAGAATAAATGCACAATTTTTAATAAATTCTTGGGTTTTTTGGGGTCTCCCCTTGTATTTTCTGCTTCCCTGGAATTTGGACTTTAAAAAAAAAGTTGACAAAGATGAATTGACAAGCGCATTCAGCCATTGTGTCTAGGTTCTTAGTGGCTCCCTACTTTTGGAGGTGAGGGTGGAAGTCAGTGGAGTTTGGTAGGCCCAGGAGAGCATTGGAAGTAGTTGTGTATGCTTAGACAAGTGCCTATCTGGGACTGCACAAATTACCCCACCTGATAAAGACAGTTCAGGGATGCTGAATAGAGTATTTTTGCTGAGATGGATTTTGGGGTCACACCTAGGCCTAGTGGGAAAATACTGTGATTAATTAGCAATTTGTTCTAGATCTTTGTATTTATAATTTTTTCCAATTCATTATCTTTCCAATTGGATTGGAAACATTAAATGCCTTACCATATGGATTGTGCCTTTTAAAATTAATTTTCTACCCATTCCCTAAAGTGTCTAGCACATTGTTTTGTATGTATGTATTTGATAGTTTTGTGTCTCCTGATTTAATGAATAAATAAATAAATGAGGGAAATTAATGCTTAATTTTCATGGTCCTAAGTGTTCTACCAAAGCCCTGTGGTTAAGTAATGGGATCCTGTAGTTCTTGTGCTCTTATATGAAACCTCCAGCAGACTTCACAGGAGTAATGGAAGAGAAAATTCCAACAGAAGTATGAAAGGTAATACCAGAAAAGACCTTTGACTATCTGTGGAACTTCCCAAATCATCTAATGGGACCTCATTTTTTACAGAGGAGGAGACTGAGCCCATTAAGGATAAGCGTCTTTTTCAAGGTCATGTAGACAGTAGGTGACTGGGAACTCTAGGCTGGGTCTCTTGATCCCTGATCTAGTGTCCTCTCCATTGCACCATGGTGGGAGAACTTGAATTGCTTGTTTTGCTCCCCCCCCATATTCTCCATAGATGTGTATGTTTCGAGTTTTCTTTGCTGTGTGACTACACTTGTCCTCTCTTGTAACCAATCAGAAATGAGTTTAGTGATTGAGACCTTTATGCAGTAATCAGGTGGGGGTCCAGAGTGATAAGGGTTTGGAGATTGCACTGCCAAGAGACAGTGGGATCACAATTCAGTTCCATTCAAAATTACAGCTTTTCATTTTCTTCAAGACTGAATATAAGCTGCTTTTAGTTTAAAGGGAAAGTATATAATGTTACATGTAGTACATGATTTGAGTATTTGCCACAATTGTGATCCTAATAAAACTCCCATTATGATCCATATGGCCAGAGTAGAGATTTATGATCCTCAAGGGAGCATTAACTTTGAGCTTCTCTTGTGTGACTAAAATCTAAACCTCAATATTGCATCGACTCTGTAGTTATTTTTCCTCCTTTCTTCCATAACCCTTTACCCCAATATTACAGTGCATTTGGTTGTGTGGTTGAAATTCTGAAGCTAAATGCATTTAATAGTGAGGAAAGTATTCATGGTAAATGTTAAGTGAAAAAAAAAAAATGAGGCGACAAAGTAGAAAAGAGAATTGACAGCCTACTGGTTCTTTTAACAGCTGTGTGATGTCTGTCCTGGGGTTTGAATGATTGGTAGATGACTACTAGAACCTGCTCCTTCTGTGATGGCTTGAGGTCCCTTGAAATTGATGTTAACCTCCTAAACTGTCAGTAGTTACAGCTACTGGGTAATCTGGTTTAGAATTTATGGGTGTTTACATTTCAGAGGGATTTTACTATGTTTTTGCAACTTTTGATTAGAAATGTTTGTCCTTGATATGACTGAAAAATTTTATGCATGGTGCTACAGTGTTTAAGCCCCTTAAGCACCCCCTGTGTGTCTCAGTATGTAAGCCACTTTCTTCCTAGGAGAGCAGAAAGATGATCTAGTTAATGCTACTTGTGGACTAGTGGACAGTATGGTTTTTCTCTGCTTCCCTACTAAACTTGCTCCATACTGTCTCCTGTACAATAACAGATAATATAATTATACAATAAAAAGAAGTTAGAAGAGGCTTATTGATCTGCTGTTGATAAATATTTCGCTACAGCATGCTGAGGTAGGCACTTTTTGACTTTGCTTGGTCTTGAAGCGATTAATAATTTTTTTCATAACAAAGGAAATAGAAACTTGTTCTAAAAAACTCAGAAAACATGGAAAAGTTGAAAGACAAAACATACCCAAGGCCCCCCAACTGAATGCAAACAGTTTATTTTAAATTTTCTTTCCTTTTTTTCTTTTATGTGGTTGTAATCAGACTGTTTATGAAAATTTCACATTTTAAAAATGAATAGATATGTTTTTCTTAATTATATAATTTTCTTATCAGAAGCTTCATTTTTCATTGAGGAGCATTTTACAAAATCTTTACTTGTTCTGGTCGGGCCTGGTAGCTCATGCCTGTACTCCTAGCACTTTGGGAGACTGAAGCAGGAGGATCATTTGAGGCCAGGAATTTGAGAACAGTCTGGGCAACATAGTGAAACCATGTCTCTACAAAACAACAACAAGAAAACTCCAAAATAGCCAGGCCTGATGGTGCATGCCTGTAGTCCCAACTACTCAAGAAGCTGAGGTGGACCCTGTGTGGTGGCTAAAGCCTGTAATCCCAGCACTTTGGGAGGCTGAGGCGAGAGGATTGCCTGAGCCCAGGTGTTCGAGACCAACCTGGGCAACTTGGTGAGACCTCATCTCTACAATATATCAAAAAATTAGCTGGGCGTGGTAGCACGTGCCTGTAGTTCCAGTTACTTGGAAGGCTGAGGTGGAAAGATTGCCTGACCCCAGCAGGTTGATGCTGGGTGGCTGTGAGCGTGCCACTGCACTCCAGCCTGGGCAACAAAGTGAGACTTTGACTGAAAAAGAAAAAAGGAAACTGAGTTGAGAGGATTGCTTGAGCCCAAGGGTTCAAGACTGCAGTGAGCTATGCATGTCACTGCACTCCAGCATGAGTGACAGAACAAAAAAAAACCAAAACAGCTACAACAAAAAAGTCTTATTTCCACATCTGTACCAATGCCTCAGTCCTTTTCTCATTATTGGGATGTCAGTACGTGGTGGCACTGCCTCATCAGTAATCATAGCTGATGGGGCCGGCTGTCTCTTTAGTCTGTAGTGTCCAGGCCTCCTCTTTCATTTGAGTGTTATTGATTTGAACTGCTCCTAAATATCCCCAATTGTAAATTCTTCTCTAGTGAGCTTTTTGTGCACGAGTCTTTATATGTATTTAGGATTAGCTCTTTAGCATATTTGTATGTATTATATGTATGTAATACGTACAAATCATAAATCTCTCTCATGCCTCCTTAATAAGGGCACTAATTCCATTCATGAGGGCTTCTGCCCCATGACCTAATCACCTCCCAAAGGCACCATTTCCAAATATCACCTTTGAGGTGAAGATTTCAATATACACATTTTAGGAGTACACAAGCATTTAGTCCTTAGCAACTCTCTATACCAGACACTGTGCTATGCACGAGGTAAACAGTGGGATAAGAAATAAACATGGTCTCTACCTTACAGATTCTATAGTTGAGTTGAATTGGGAGATAAGTGGATGAATTTGAGGCATATATTACAGGAAGAGTCTCTAGGACTCTTTTGGATATGGAAGATTCATAGAGAAGGGGAACTCAAGGTTGCAGGCAGGTATGAGGGTGCTATTTACAGAAGGGAGAAAGACCTGTCTTCAGACCTGGCTGTATTGTGTGAGATTCTTTTTAGCCTTGGACTTTTGTTTTAGAGAAATGATATACTAATTTTTTAAAAACAAAATGATTTCCACCTTGATACATATTTAAAGTGAATTTCCCTGGTAAGAGACACTGCCTCTAGGGAAGAAATCTGGGTGACTGAAGATAAGGGATGGAAGGGACTTTTGAATTTTGTACTGTGCCTATATATTACCTATCCAATAAAGTATGTTTTAAAATGTTTCTTATGATAGCCAAAATGATAAAATTCTTGTGGATAAATTTGAAATAAGAAATATAGAAGACATTCTTCGTGAAAACTTAAAAACTCTAAGGGATTTGATAGAGGATTTAAATAGAAAAGGGAAGAGGCGAGAAAGGAAGACTCAGTATTGAAAGGTGTCAATTCTTTATAAATTAATCTATAAAGTCAATGCAGTGCTAATTCAAAGAGCAACAGAATTTTTTTTCCTGTTGTTTTGGGGAGGGATTTGGCAAAATGTTTTAAAAATCCATCTGAAAAAATAAAATTGTGAGAATACCTTGGAAAATCCTCTAAAAGATAAGTACTGAGGATCAGCTAGACTTACTAGATATTAAGATACATTATAAAGCTCTAATAATGTAAGCATTAGAACTGAATAACTTAAAATTCTTGCTACAGAAGAAGAAATAGGCACACAGATCAGTGGAACAAAATACTGTTCAGAAATAAACCTGAAATTAGATTATGATAATGTTGGTCCTCAGATCATTAGGGAAAATAGATTTTCCGATAATTTAAATGTTTGGACAAAAAAGGGTAAACAAAATGCATTATCTCTGTTTCTTTGTTTATAGCCAGGTAAATTTCAGATAGATAAAAGATATAAGCAGAAAAACATTTAAAAGTCAAATTTCTATGAGAAAACTTGGGCAAATTGATTAATAATTTTGGAGTGGTGAAGACTTTTCTTAAGCAGGACAAAAATCTCAAAGCTCATAAAGTAATGACTGATGACTGATATGTTTACATATATAAAATTTAGGTTTATTTAAGAAACAGAAAAACCTAAAAGGGTAGTCAAAAGATCAACCACAAATTGGTAATTATTTGTAATGCCCATGACCAAGAAAGAGCTTAATTTTTTAAAAAAACCATAATTTTAATTTAAAAAATTATAAAACTAAGTAATGAAAAAGCTGTCAATCCACTAAATTTCTTTATATGAATCAATAGTTAAAAAAATACATAAATGCTACCAAAAAAGCAAATGGAAATATGTACCTTAATTAATTAATAATTAATAGAAAGTATGCTAATGAGACCTCATTTTTGGCTAATATATTGTCCTTGGTCAGGCTCAGTGGCTGAGCCTGTAATTCCAGCACTTTGGGAGACCGAGGTGAGTGAATTGCCTGAGCCCGCAGGTTCAGGACCAGCCTGGACAACTTGGTGAGACCTCATCTCTACAATAAATAAAAAATTAGCTGGACATGGTTAGCGCGTGCCTGTTCTGGCTACTTGGAAGGCTGAGGTGGAAGGATCACTGGAGCCCAACAGATTGACCCTGGGGTGGCTGTGAGTGTCCCACTGTACTCCAGCCTAGGTGACGGAGTGAGACTCCAACTTAGAAAATAAAGAAAATGTTGTCCTTGGTAGAGTAATTTGAGCAATCTATCTTGAGTGGAGTACAGTTTGGCAATATCAAAATAAAGTGCATGTGCCCTTTTCTCCAGCAATCGTACCATTAAAGAGTTACTCTTCATCTGTACCTATAGAGGTTTGCAAAGATACATGGGCAAGGATGCTTATTTCAGCATTTTTTTTGTCATAGCAAGAACCTGAGAACTGTCAGAGTGCATCGGTGAGGCATTGGTTGAATAAATCATGGCACATCCAGATGATGGTATAATTTGTAGCTATCGAGAGAGAGGTAGGACCTGTATGTTCTGTCTGAGAATGAATTCCAATACATGTTACTATTAAATGATAGCAACATGTGGCTAATGACTGTTTTTGTGTGAAGAATCAAAAAGAATATATTTTACTGATAGATTAAATAGATGCTGCAAGGGTTACCTCAACTCCTTAGAAAAGGATTACAGGAAACTGTTTTAGGAAAATTGACAAAAGTGACTGAGGCGGAGAATGAGATGGTGTCCTCTTTCACTTGTGTGTGTATGAGTGTGTGTGTACATTTGGTTATTATTATTATTATTATTATTTTTTGGTTAACTTGACAGAGGTTATCCAAATTTGAGATTACAGGACTTTTCTTTCTTTTTACATCTGTATATTGAAATATATACATACCTACATGACCCTGATAAACACTACTTAGAAAAAAATTTCTTCTTTGCCTACTGATCATAGGTTAATAAAATTCTACAAAATATTTTTATTTGTTAACTGTGGTATTGGCTGCATATTAACTTTATTTATCCTGTCCTCTTTAGGTATATTAAGTAGTCCTAAAGTTGAGACTTTCTCAGTTTTTGATCTTGGAGGCTTCATTTGTTAAAAAGAGGATTATGCACCTCTTTTTGGCATGGAAGGTATGTGACAGCATAATGGTTTGTGAGTGATGGGAACAAAAGGCCTATGTTTGGATCTAGTTGTCAAAAATGAGAGACAGAAAACCATCCAGAGATTACTTTGTTGTACAATGTAATATATTTATGACTCACATTGATATATTCATTGCGGCCCCATGTGATATTACCCATTGTAGATTTGTTTGGGGGGAGTATAAGTTAGTTTAAGTAACTTTTCATTCATCATAGAATCTTCTGAGTGTTTATGGGTTTTATGTAATACAAACATATTCATCTACAAACCAAATTTAGGTACATAAAGCTCCTTGACTTCTAATGAACTTTTTACATGTGTCCAATGTCTGAAACTGTAGATAATTTAGAAATAAGCAAATAACTTGGGACTATCTTCTGAAAGCAGTTCAGATTATGAATGAAGCTACAATCCTTTTGAATGTGCCTTTAGTTCAAAAGGGTGGCAGTTTCATTCATAGCATTCATTTATCCTCAGAAATTAAAGTATAAAAATTTTAGTAAGAATTTCTTCTGGGCTTTGGCTACTATTAATCCATAATAAGTCTCCTAAGTTATATTTTTGTAATTTTTTAATACTTCAGAAAGCTTTTTTCATACACTCTTGCTTAAGCTCCATGATAACCCTGAGAAGCAGACTGGGAATTTTCTTTATCATCTGAGGACTTATTGTTTGATATCTGAGGACAATATTGTCAACTTAGAAAAAAAATGTTAGCAATGATACAGAAGATTAGAGTAAGTCAGCAGGTAAAAACAAGGGAATATCAAAACTTCAGAGAGTTAGCTCATCTCTAGCTGCTGGGAATGTGCTTAACGAAGGAAGGAGGGCTTGAAAAATAGGGTTATTCCCAGGATTTGCGAGACTCTCTCTTCTTGCCCTGTGTTCTAGGCTTTTGTTCCCTAAGGAATCATCTCTCAGATTTTCTTTTTTTTTAAGAGTTTGAGTCCCACTCCATCGTCTAGGCTGGAGTGCAGTGGCATACTCACGGCCACCCCAGGTTTGACCTGCTGTGTTCCGCCTGCCTTCCACCTCAGCCTTCCAAGTAGCTGGAATTACAGGCACACTACCATGCCCAGCTAATTTCTTATTTATTGTAGAAATGAGGTCTCACCAAGTTACCTGGGCTGATCTCAAACCCATGTACTCACGCAATCCACTCACCTAGGCCTCCCAAAGTCCTGGGATTACAAGCTAAGCCACCGAGCCCAGCGTCTCTCAGATTTTCAAGATCGCTTGCCAACTATCAATTTTTAGGGGTTCAATAATTTGAGTGCCCACTATGTGCAAGTACTGTAGTGATTGCTGTAGATATAGTGTTGAACAACAAAGACACAGTGTCTTTTCTTTTCTTTTTTTTAAAAAAGCAGGATTTACTTATTTATTTACTTATTTTCTGAATTGGAGTCTCACTCTGTCGCCCAGGCTAGAGTGCATTGTCATGTTCATGGCCACTGCAGCATCAACCTGCTGGGCTCAGGTGATCCTTCTGCCTTAACCTTCCAAGTAGCTACAGGTGCACGCTACCACACCCCGCTACTCTTTTGATTTATTGTAGAGATGAGGTCTTGCTGAGTTGCCCAGGCTGGTCTCGAATGCCTGAACTCAGGCAATTGTCTCGCCTCTGCCTCCCAAAGTGCTGGGATGATAGTCTTGAGCCACCATTTCCAACAAGCAGGATTTATTGAGAGGACAGAAAAGCTCCCAGAGCAGGAGGGGACCTGATGGGGTTGCCTGACACAGTCTCTTTTCTTAGAGGTTTACATCTGGTGTTTCCTTTTGGTGATTTGTGGTCATCAAGGTGGACATGTTCCTTTTCCTGGAGAACCTGGTGTCTAATGAGGGTTACTGTTAGGTCAACAAGCAGTCCCAGCATCTTGTGTTCAGTGATATCATAGAAGAAGTACAAATTGCCAGAGAGTACATAGGCATGGCAGGATTCTGGGATGGGTGAGTGTGTATGTGTGAGTGTGTATATGTGTTGGGAATGTGGTAGTGCAGAGAAAAAAATCAAAGTAAAACTGACCAGTCCCTCCTAAACAAACTTCAGTGTTGTTTACATCAACAATGGTTTATTGAGAGATCAAACAATAATAATTTATTGAAGATCATCTAAATATGATATTAGAGAATCAACTGCCCCTTGTCACCAGGCTGGATTGTACCATGAAGATCTCCAGTCAGGTCTCAGGTTGTCTGTCTGCTGATGGCTGCCCATACTCAGAGAGATTACCATGAGCTAATTCTTGTTTCCCAGTCACTTTAAATTACTACTAGTTTTATATTTTGCTCTTTAGCTCATCCATGAATACTTACTGGATAAAGGCCAACTGGTGCAGGGCCATACTTTATCATTATATAATATTGATTCCTTGCTGTATTTACTATGTACATTACAACATTTACAACACAGAGCTATATGTGTTGCTATTTAATGTGTGTTTTCTTTGTTGGTGACTTATTGGGTTTCCCCCCATAGGCAATTTTTGGTAGGAAATTTTTTTTAGAACTCTACTGTAAGTTGAGTTAAGCTATTCTGGGAAGTAATTGCACATGTCTTAAGAGTGTTCAGAGGGAGGGAATGAACAGCCTAGGCAAAACCTTAAATGCACGAAAGCATGAGGCAGTATTGATAAAAGGGGTTTATAAAAGGGTTTTAGGCAAGTGGTTTATATAGTAGGGGAGTGGTAGTAGGTGAGTCCAGAGAGGTAGGTAGCCTCTGGTTCAGTGGTTTCCAAATTCTACTGCACAATGAACAGTGGAGAATTTAAAAAATACTGATGCCTGGTTCCTTTCCCTAGACATTTCAACTTAATTGGTATGTGGTGTGCTGGGACATTAGGAGTTGTAAAAGCTTCCCAGGTTACAATGTATAGCAAAATTTTGAACCCTCTGAGCCTGTTTACAAAGGGTTTTAGAAACTATACTAAGGTATTTGGATTTTATCCATAGATTTATAGCACTGAGGAACCACTGAAAGAATTTAACCAGCAGACCTGTAAATTAGGAAGAAAGTTCTGATTGCTTTGGGAAAAATGAATTGTGGAGTCTAAGACTGGAGGCAGTGAAACCAGTTAGGGGTCCCTGAAGATAAAGGTGACTTGATGGAGGGAGTGGCAGTAGAGATCGAAAAAGCTTGATGGATCCCTGAGATATTGAAGAGAACTTGAATGGATGGCCTCCGTGTGATGGATGGGATGGGTGTGTAGGGCGACACAGTGGAATGAGTTGTGCTTAGGTAGGTGGGAGCAGGGAGAAAAGGGATGATGCAGAGATATTGTTTCCTTGTGTCAGTAGGGATCACACCCTGCTAGCCCTGCTGAACCTTGTTGACCAGTGTGCTGGTTTTACCTTACAAAAACTAGCTGAGGAAATCCACCTGCTTTTTGCTAAGCATCTGCCTTTTATAATAAACCGCTTGTAGTCTGTTTTCTCCTCAGGCAGACACGGTATCTTATCCACCTCAGCTTGAGTGGGTGTTTTTTCCTCCATTTGTTAATCTTATTGAATATATCATTTGTATGAAACATCTATGACCTTATTTAAGGGGCATTTTCCTTACACATGTGATCTGTGAAGGTCCTTGCAGGTGGGGACTTAACTACTGGCTCAGTAGTCTCTAAAGAACTTCAAAACTTTCTTTTGCAAAGAATGAGAGATAGTTGGGGGAATATGGGTTTTCATTACTCTTTCATATAATTGAATTGGAAATTTATATCACTTGCATCTGAAAAGTTTTTGGAGACGTCTGAGGCAAATTTTATATAGCATTCTGGAATTCATTGCAAAAGAAATACATCTATAACAAAAATTCAGTTGTGTTCTATTTAAGAAAATCCAATATATAAATATCTGAATTTACAAAACAGGCACGTTCTGGGTAGATGTAAATGGTGGTTGATGATTTTGTTAATGAATTCTTGGCTTTGTGAAAATATGTCCTTTAGAAATCTTTTGTAAAGTAAGGTTTCTATGTTCTTTAAGTGACTTATACTTCAGAAATAATTTTTTTGGAATAAGTAACAGCCTATCTGAGTATTGAATAATCTACTATGTATTATTGTGAGAATCTTGGATAAGCATTAGGAAGGATTAAGACCCCTTTGCCCCCACATAATATTGGGTAACGTTAGACAAAGAGTTTTCTTCCTTTAAATATGCACAGTCTGACCTTTCCTTATTATTGTGGCTGTGGTTGAAAGTTTTCCCATCTCATTCCTTGTATATAGTGTCTACAGAACGCCATCGTGAAATCAAAACCCTGTGTGTGACATTTTGGTTTGTTGCCATAAATGTGATCCTAAAGTTGCAAATTATATGTGATTAAACTTACTATAGATTTACCTAGGTAAATGAGTAAGTTTTGAAGGCAGAACTCACAAGAATGGGAAATTAATTTGACAGTGAGAAAAAGGAACAAAGAGAAATTATCAAAACAAAATCTGAAATATAAAAAACCTCACAGTCTAAAAAACAAGACTTTAAATATTTGCAGTGAACTAATGTTTCTCCTCCACCTTTCAAAGAAAGAATAATGGGATATCAGCAATAAAAAATATATTTTCCAAAACACCAAGATCTACTCTTGCCAACCTAGTATTTGAAAATAATGCTTAAAAAAAATTTCGAAAGGGTAGATTGATTTTCTTTCTTTCTTTCTTTCTTTGGAGGGTAGAGAGTCACCAGAATACCTAACACGTGTGATGTGCTAGTTATAAATGCATGTTCAAAGGCAAATAACCATGATAAACTGCCATCTAGAAAACCACTTTATTTAAATGAAGTAATTTCCCTCCTGCTACCTTACAGGGAATCCACAAATGAGTCGCACGTGAGAAGGAGAGAAGCATATACTGCTGGTGCTCGCTCTGTCACCTTGTGAGGGCCTCATTATGGAGAGGGTTGCCGGTGGCAGTCCAGACGCCTCACTGGCAGCTTTAACTGACTAATGGAGCCATATTCATGTTGGCTGACATCTGGTGTTAGAAGTTATTTATAAAGAAAGAATCATTGTAACCAAAACAGCCAGAGAGATTTTAAATGTCAGATGGACTGGGAGAGATTCACTTAGACTGGGACTGTAGGAGGGATTAACAATTTCTCCAAACACCTGTATGTGCTGAGTGTAGTTTTCCTGTGTTTAAATAATCTTTCAATAGCACATCATAAGCAAACACTTGAAACAAACCACGTTAATAAGCTAAAAAAAATTAATGGGACAGCATATAAAGAATTTGACAGTCTGTGCTCTTTTCCTTGCAATAAAAAAGTGCTGAACAAACTGAAAATCAGTGGCTTTTCTTAGATTTATCCGAGAGCTAGAGTTGCAGGGTAACCCACTGTCCTGAGAAATGGAGAGGGAGAGGATACGTACAATGACAGTTTACCAGAAATAGAAGTCCACCAGTGGAACACCACTCCCACACCCCACAATATGTTCCATACTAGTAGGAACCGTTAAACTGTAATTGATGAATTTCTAGGGCTCAGTGTGCACTCACTTTGAGTATGTTCCAAGTACCTAGGGAAATTATCCTTT
>NW_007258308.1:28718-83862 GCF_000164805.1 Carlito syrichta
AACTGACTAATGTATCCATATTCATGTTGGCTGACATCTGGTGTTAGAAGTTATTTATAAAGAAAGAATCATTGTAACCAAAACAGCCAGAGAGATTTTAAATGTCAGATGGACTGAGAGAGATTCACTTAGACTGGGACTGTAGGAGGGATTAACAATTTCTCCAAACACCTGTATGTGCTGAGTGTAGTTTTCCTGTGTTTAAATAATCTTTCAATAGCACATCATAAGCAAACACTTGAAACAAACCTACATTTTGGAAGTTACAAACATTGTAAATGTGGAGGACTATAAAGCTATGAAAACAACACGTTAATAAGCTAAAAAAAATTAATGGGACAGCATATAAAGAATTTGACAGTCTGTGCTCTTTTCCTTGCAATAAAAAAGTGCTGAACAAACTGAAAATCAGTGGCTTTTCTTAGATTTATCCGAGAGCTAGAGTTGCAGGGTAACCCACTGTCCTGAGAAATGGAGAGGGAGAGGATACGTACAATGACAGTTTACCAGAAATAGAAGTCCACCAGTGGAACACCACTCCCACACCCCACAATATGTTCCATACTAGTAGGAACCGTTAAACTGTAATTGATGAATTTCTAGGGCTCAGTGTGCACTTGCTTTGAGTATATTCAGAGTACCTAGGGAAATTATCCTTTAAAGAAATACTTTCTCAGACAAACAAAAATTGAGAGAATTTTTCACCAGTAGATCTGTCGGTAGATCTTTGATAAATAGACATTTTTCAAAGAGAAGGAAAATGATACAGGTCAGAAATTTAAATCTTTATCAAGAAAGGAAGAGTGTTAGAGAAGGAATAAAAAAGGAAGAGGCTTCTTGGTTCTCTCCCCTAAGGTCCTGGTGCCATGCTCAGCATCCAGATCCTCCATCCATGCTGAATAATGTGGATATGGAGCATAGTGGTTTGTTACAGCTGCTACCTCTACATTTAACTATTACTGAAATGGACGCAATGGATTCCCTACCTTATGAAAGGGAGGAATCTTCTTCAAAGAAGCTGGGCAAAGCTGTAAGTAAGAAATGCAAATATGAAAGATATCTATCCCTCAGCTTTACAGATGTTAGTTATTGTGGTTAGCAGGACATATGTAGCAGAACCTCATGGCCATCTGGTTGGGAGTGACTACATGGACAACTATTGGCTCTGCAAGACCATTGGTCAGAGGAGCTTCCTTGTAGTGAAGTTGGCTTAGCATATCCTTACTGGGACAGAGGTGACTGTGAAGTTTGTTAATAAGAGTCAGCAGAGTTTCTCCAGCTTCCCTTGATGTCCAGATCACGAAGACCATGAGTCACCCCAGCATCATGAAAACTATTCAAGGTGATTGACATCCAGAATTGAGACCCCTCTACCTAGTCATGGTCTATGTTAGTGAAGGAGAAGGTATCCGATTGCCTACTAGACTATGCATAAGAGAGAAAGAGACGAGATAGATTCCACCAGGTAGCATCTGCTGTGTGGTTCAGCCACAGAAGGAGATTTTTTCATAGGGATCTAAAGCCAGTAAACTGGTTTTTGGATGGTGATTTGAACATCATGGTTACAGAGTTTTTGCATCAGCAATGAGTTCCCCTTTAGAAACCAGCTAGATACCTTTTGTGGCAATCTCCTTCCTTATGGTACCCCACGACTCTTACTGGACCAAAAGCATAAAAGCCCTTTGAAGGATGTGGGCAGCCTTGGAGTCATTCTCCACACCATGGTCCCTACGTTCCTGCCTCTTGTTGGAGAGAATCGTGGGGAGGCACAGGAGTGGGTGCTAAGTAGAATACCATATCCCTTTCTTTATGTCCATAGATACAAAATCTGCTCAAGAAATTTCTGATTCTCAACCCAAGTGAGACAGGTAATTTAGTGGAAGTCCTGACGGATCTATGGACAAACATGGGCCACAAGGAGGAACTGAGGCCTTACTTTGAGCTACTTCTTGACTATAAGGACTCCCTACCCTCCCTTGCATTGATGCCATGGGCTGCGCATAGGATGATATATGGAATTTGTTCATAGGCCAGAAGTAAGATGAAGCAATGGCCAGCTTTCAGCTCCTGGGATTCAAGATTAGCCCCCTGGAAGGCCACACCAGAACTGTGAAACCCCTGTCTTCAGCTGATTCCACCAGCAGCTATGGTCCTTCCTCATCTGCCAGCACTAAGCAGCAAGGCTGCCATTCCCACATTTATTTTGTTCTCTGCCACAGGAAATCAGTGTCCTAGGAGAGACGAGGAGTCAGGGCAGAAGGCCAGCAGGACAGCCAAAGTGCCTGCCAATCTTCTACCCAGGCTGGAGATGAAGACCAACCCCCCAGCACAGCACCCTGAGCTTGGCCCTGTGACTTCTACTCACAGTAGCAGCAGTAGTGGTGGAGGCCCAGACAGAACCAGCTGCCCACAGGGTGTGTCCTCCAAAGGAAACTTTCTTCATGATGGGCAACTCTGATTAGGTCTAGCAGAATTTGCTGGAAGGTATGATTCCAGCTTTTCCCTCTAGCCTCATTGAGGGCCAGAAGGAGGCCACTGGGAAGGCCTCATCTTCACCCACAGACACTTATGTCTCAGGTTGGTCGGAGAGATTAGGCATGCAGCTCCTAACAGTGGAGCCAATCAGATATCCCGGGCCGGGCCACCTAGGCAAGAATGAATGTGGGGAAGTAAGCTGTGCTCCTTGCACTTCACATGGAGCAGGAAGATCCTGAACTCATGGAGCCCAGGGGCATGTTTCAGGAGATCAGCCAGGTGTGTTTGCATACAGCTGCAGGACAGGGCCATGCAACAGGCCCACACTGCTGTGTGCATGGTACACCTGGCCCAGAGGACATCATACAGTGGAGAATGGAGGTGGAGAATGTGCAAACTGCCACAGTGGAGAATGGAGGTGGAGAATGTGCAAACTGCCACAGCCTTCTCTCCATGGGTACTTGACATGGCACTCAAAAGCCTCATGACTGCCCCCCTCCCCTACCTTGGGGAGGTGAATCTCCTCTTTCTCTCAAATTTACTTTCTAAATAAATTGTATTTTCTAACCTTAAAAAAAAAAGCCTCATGGCCAAAAGAACTGCGGGGCTTAAGTTGAAAGCTCTGCCAGGGGTTAGGAGGAAAGGCCTGGAGAACATCCTGACCTGGGTGAAACGTGAGACTAGGCTGTTTTCCCTGAACCACTTCCCTCCTCACCTGTTCTTCTTGCTCTTTTCTTCTGTGTTTGTCAGGAGGAGAGATTGTGGGAGGTAACTGTTGATTTGAATGGTTCTCGTTGATATTTGCCTTAGAGAACATAGGGCCATCACTTTTTTGAGCAGTTTGATAGTAAATAACAATAGCATTTACTATTGGCCAAAGACTTTCTATACCATACCATTCACTTTAACCACAAATTCCTATTTGAGAAATGAGTATTGGAGGAGAAGAAGTCTGTTGAAAGTCTTGGAATTGTGAGTGGCAGGGCTTATGCTGTGAACTTGTGCTGTCACCCTCAGGGCTATCTGCTTCCCTTAGGTCAGGTGTTTAGAGCCCTGATTTTGGCATCCTTTGAGAGTTGGTTATTCTATGTCTCTTAAGTGGACAATTGAAAGTCATGTGAGAGATGAGGCAGTCAACCAATTTGTGTGGCACTTTTCAGGGTTTCTTTGATGTAATTTGTTTGCAGTCTCATAAGTTCTTATTTCCACGAGCAGGACATAGTCCTGAAGTACAAAGTCTACCTCTAAAACTGTGCAAGAAAAATGAAACTTCTCGAATGCTGGAAATGTTCAGGGTGCATCGAACTCCATTTCGCCTTAGAATAGGTGCCTTGCAGGTAATTTGGTGCAAACATTGCCCTCCTTGTATAACAGCTTTAGGAGGAGCCTAATCCAGATCTGAAGTGGAGGGTGGTGGCACAAAGTGCCTTTCTTTTTCCTCATCTGCCTCATCAAAATCTTATAAGCTAGACAGCAAATGTAGAGTGATGCCTTCAGGACAAACATCTCTGAATATTCAAAATTCACTTATTAAACTGAAGTACCTCTTTCCCTATCTTAATCGTTTTTTACTAATATACAAATTAATTTATTCAAGTAGTTAATATTTTGACTCTGGAGGAGATTTAGGAACTGAATGTGTCTATTTTAGTAAATATTTGTCAAATGTGTTTATTGGGCAGCTACTGTGTGCTTGCCTGGTGCTCCAGCTAGAAAGATGAGGAAAATATACTTGTCCTTGAGAACCAAACATACATACGTAGTCTGATATTCACAAGTGTATTATGATGTTGATGAAAAAAATTACTTCCTGGCTGGGGCTAATGTCTGTATGGAGTTTGCATGGTCTCCTTATGTCTGGGGATTTTCTCCAGGTACTCCAGTTTCCTCTCACATCCCAAACCGTGCATGTTTGGTTCGTTGGTGTGTCTACCTTGATGATATATGTGCACGTACCCTGTGATGGAATGGCTTTCTGTCCAGGGTGGGTTCCTGCCTGGAACTCTAAGCTGCTGGGATAGGCTTCACCTACCCATGATCCTGAACTGGAACAAGGGAGTAAATAATTATGTAACTTTGAAAAAGAAATAGAGACAAAATCTCACTTTGTCCCCCAGGCTGGAACACATTGGCATGATCATAGCTTATTATAACCTTGAACTCCTGAGCTCAAGTGATTTTCCTGCCTCAGCCTTCTAAGTAGCTGGGAATACAGGCATGCACCACCATGCCCAGCTAACTTTTTTCTTTTTTCCTTTTTTTTTCTTTTTTGAGACTGTGTGTTTCTGTATTGCCCAGACTGGTCTTGAATGCCTGAACCTTAAGCAATCTTGCCTCGGCCTCCCAAAGTATTGAGATTTATAGGTGTGAGCCACCATGCCTAGCCCTTACTTGTTTTTATTAATCTTTCTTAAATGTATGTATAACTCATATTTATTTTGCTGTTTAATATTAGAAGTTTTTTGGTCTTTATTTAGATATTTGGTGACATTTTTGTGACCAGAGCTACAGCATAGGAACTTAACTCTTGTTTATGCCAATTAGCCAATGGTAAAATTGGTTTGGTTTATGCCATTTTGTTTAAAATTATATGCAGTTTCCAAGAACTTACTGAAGACATGAAGACTTACTGTTTCTCTTCACTTTTATCTGTTGAATGGTGGAAATATGTGTAGAGAAGGGGCACTCAATACAGCCTGGGGTGGAAGGAGGTAAGATTGGTGGAAGTGAAGAGAAGGTGAGGACTCCTATAGGAAGTGAAGCTGGCTAAGAAGGAGACCTTCAGAGAAGACAGACAGCAAAATACACATTTTATGAGTGAGTACTGGGCTGAGTGAGTGGTGAGAACAAAGTTCTTTTTACCTGGAAAAGGTAGGGCAGAGGTTATTGAGGGCCAACAGAGAGAGAAAGCATGTTTCACCTACTTTACTGAACTGCCTAGAATATAGACCCTAATCAAGATGATTTCAGATGCACAGACTCAGTGCTTTCCAGGAGATGTTCTGTATGACACAAAATGCTTGAGATAAATGGACTTCACCAATGGGTCCCAAGGTAAAATCGGTTCAGAAAATGCAAATGTCCACTGTGAATCTTTTTTTTTTTTTTTTTTTTTGAGTTGGAGTCTCACTTGGTCGCCCAGACTGGAGTGCAGTGGCCGCTCCCGGCCACCGCAGCCTCGACCTGCTGGGCTCCAGCGATCTTTCCACCTCAGCCTTCCCAGTAGCCGGAATTACAGGCATGCGCTACCACAGCCGGCTGATTTTTGATTTATTATTGAGATGAGGTCTCGCTGCCCAGGCGGGTCTCGAACCTGCGGGCTCAGGCAGTCCACTCACTGTGAATCTTAAGAGGAAATAAAGTCTATTGTTTTCCTGAAAGTTTGGCAACTTTCCACCTGAGCATCTTAAGAAACTAGTATTCCAGGCACCCCTGGGAAATTTCTTCCTAGCACTCATGTGGCACGGGTGCTCCTTGGCAGGTCTGACAGGTTTGATTCTCCTAAAGATCTGCTACTCTCCTGAGATATCACAAGCTAGGGGTAGTTGGAGGGAGGGGCTGTAGATGTGTTAATGATGGGAGACAGAAAACAGAGAGTGAGGGAAGCTGTCTAGTTAATTAAGTGCTCATCTGTTTTGTGCTGGGAACTGAAGCCCTTCAGCTGCCCAAATGCCAGCTTTTCTGCTGTGGCTAAGAAACATTTGCTCTCCCCCCACCCTGCTCCTTTTCATTCTTTTAACTAAGGCGATTTTTAAGTGACTTGTGTGGATTTTAAAATCAAGACCTATTTATATAGCTGGGATGTGGGTGTGAGAAAGTAGTAACTCTTGCTAGCTATAGGAAATTTTAGGAAATAAATGATTTACTTTGGTTCCTTAAGATGTGAGAAAATTTGCTTTCTAAAACTTATGAGCAAAGGCAGTATTATAGTTACAGGCAGTATTTGTTTGAGCTGCTATAACAACAGTATCAAACTGGGTGATTTATAAACAACAGAAATTTATTTCTCACAGTTCTAGAGGCTGGAAAGTCCAATCGGTTAGGTATCTGGTGAGAGCCTCTTCCTCACTGATGACACCTTTTAGCTGCACCCTTACGTGGCGGAAAGGGCAAATTAGCTCCTAGAATCCTCTTTTATAAGAGCATTAATCTTATTCATGGCGACTCTGGCCTTATGACCTTATCACCTCTCAAAAGGTCTACTTCCTACCATCACCTTGGGATTTAGGATTTCAACATACAAGTTTTTGGGTGACACAAACATTCAGACCACAGCAGGAAGCTAGCTTTTTTTTTTTTTTTTTTTTAAGAGAAAGCGATATCAGATTCATCTCTCTTCTATATTGGAAATACCAGGGTTATTAGTGAAGGCACGTTGTTCACAAAAGATCTGACCTTCTTTTCCACATGAAAGGAATAAAGTACTAGATTTCTCCTCTTTCCAGAGACTCTGTTCTTGGGTCACCTGTACAGTGATTGTTTACTCTTCTGATGTCAGTTTCCCCAAGTGTTAATTTCAGTAAGTGTTTGGTTTGTGTTTTTCGTGCTGCTCACAAACTTTTAAAATCCTGTAGGTGAAAAGGTCTGTGCAGATGATGTTGGCTAGTGCTGCCTTGTGTGAGTTCTTGTGTTGTTTGTGAAGTACCTGTTAAGGTGGGTCTAGAATGATGGGTAGGACTTGGGCATGAGAAGGGAAGGAGTGGAGGGTGGCCTGTGGGATGTTTTGGTGGTGGTGGTGGGGTGTTCCTGTCTTATTATTTAACTTTTCCTCTTGTCATAATTGATCATGGCCTCTATGCCTTCTAGGAACCAAGGTTAGACCTGGGCAGGGGTGAAGAGTTGAGAGCATTCAGACAGAGGGACATGTAGAGAGAGTAAGATTTTACACTAAGTTTTGTTGTATCTACTTCATCTCCATTTGATAGGTGTCTTCTGTATTAAGCTTACTCCCTAGAATCATGCTGCATCCATATAGAAATCTGTCAGGTAAAGTGTTTAATTTTTGACTGAGTGTGAACCCAGGAGTTTGAGATAAGCCTGCTGGGCTTAGTGACGTGCACCTGTAGTTCCAGCTACTCTGGAGGCTGAGGTGGAAGGATTGCCTGAGCCCAGAAGGTTGAAGTGGTGAGTTGTGATCATGCCACTTCCTTCCAGCCTGGGTGACAGAGTGAGACCCTGACGCAAATAAATAAATAAATAAATAAATAAATAAATAAATAAATAAATAAAAGTCTTTCACTTTTGAAAGGATACACTGTCTCTAAAACATATCTGGTTATATGTGGGAACCTCCAGCTACCATCCCCTTCACCCTCACCTCCTAAATTCTTCTTATGTATTGTCTGTCCCTAGGAAGTGAAATAGCCTTTTCCTGCAACCATTAGTAAAAATTAACTAGAAACTTGCTAAGCTGCTGTCACATGTGTGTAACACAAAAAGTAGAGCTACTCAAAATTTATGGTGTGGAGGAACATAAATACCTTGTGTCATTTTCCGTTAGTTCTTGGTTCTAAAACCTTGTGTTTTGTGTATCCCATGTGTCATAGAAAAAAAAAAGGAGAAATTAGTTTTGAAATTGTCATTTTAAGGAGAAGAACATAGAGACTTTTATATACTGAATGAGTAAAAATCCACACATCTATTTCTGGCTTGCAGTTTGATGGAGGAAAGTGGATCATGTCTATGATTTGGGCAGGGACCTCTGAGAATAAGTAAAATGTAACAACAATCCGAAAGAGTCTCAGAATACTTTTTCTTCTTTTGTTTTCTCTAGAGTGGGCTAATGACTTCTCATTCCGGGCTTTTACTTTTACTTTCTACTCTCTTTGCAGATGATGTCATAAAGTTCTGCTTATACCCTCTCAGATCTCCAGAGCTGGATAGAACTCACTCTGGTCCACCCATCCTGAACTGCTGGCTTATGTCTTCCTGCCCAGGGATCAGACTATAACATATCTACTGAGCTTCTGTCCTCGTGGACTGTCATCAGATGTAGAGGACACCAATCTCATCTGGGGTCGGTATCAAGCTTTTCTCAGTGCCAGACTGTTTGGTGCCACTGGATAGTTTTGTAAGGGTCCCAGAGTGAAAATGTATGGGCTAGTATCATGCTACATCCATACAGAAATCTGTCAGTGCATCTGTATGCATCCATATAGAAAGCATTGCACCTGCTTTTGGCATGGACCTTCTTCTTAAGTATATCTAGAGCAGTGCCTGACATAATATTGCTCAATAGATAGTATCTGTCAGCTGGGCACAGTGGCTCAGCCTGTAATCCGCACTTTGGGAGGCTGAGGCGAGTGGATTGTCTGAGCCCGTGGGTTCGAGACCCACCCAGGCAACTTGGCGAGATTTCGTCTCTACAATAAATCAGAAAAATTAGCCGGGCGTGGTAGTGTGCGCCTGTAGTTCTGGCTACTTGAGGGCTGAGGCGGAAGGATCGCCAGAGCCCAGCGGGTTGAGGCTGCGGTGACCAGGAACATGCCACTGCACTCTTGGGTGCAGTGAGAGACTGGTCTGGGTGACAGAGTGAGACTCCAACTCAAAAAAAAGATGTTTTTGTCCTCTTTTCCCTGCAGGGGAATTAAAAAAAAAAAAAAAAAAAAAAGAACTAGAGGGAAATTTTAGGAGAGACAACTATGACAGCTGTGGTAAGGAGGATTAAAAATGTTTTGTAGATGAGGTTGGTTTGCACCAAAAATGGAAGGATAGTTTCATCAATTTGCCAGATGCTATTGGTAACCTGTTAGATTTCAGATATTGCTATGGAATGAGAACAATAGTAACCCAAACCAAATACAAGCATTTACAATCTGATGAGGCAGACAACATTTTCATCAAATAGTCACATAAATAGCTATACATTTACATGGGATGCAACCTTAATATCTAGGAGGGAAATGGTGAAATAAATTGTGTCATTTCATTTTGATTTAATATTACATAGTCATTGAACTTATTTTTAAAAATTGTAAAATAGTTTCAGTAACACCGGATAGTTAAAAAGTATGATATAAGTGGACCTTGAACAATTATCATAATACTATAAAAAAAGAATTGACAGTAGCAGGGAGACTGCTGGGAGTGGAGCAGGGAAACGAGATTGGGGATTGGAAGTAGTGAGAATCTGCCTGGGGATGTGGGGGCATACCTCATCAACAAGGATGCCTGCATAATGGGCATTTGTATATCTAACCCTGAATTATACTCCACATCTTAAAAAAAAAATTAAAAGAAAAAAGTATAATATGAAAGTACATATTATACTCCTTTATAAAAGCAAATGCATGTTAGCCTATGCTTAGGAAAGTTTGTTATATACCACACTGAACTGTGGTTATCCCCAGTGATGAGATTAGGATGCACAGAGATTACCGTCATTAATGAGTAGTTCTCCCCCCCTCCCCGAGTTGGAGTCTCACTCTGAAGCCCAGGCTGGAGAACAGTGGCACGATCACGGCCACCCTAGCTTCCATCTGCTGGACTCTGGTGATCCTTCTGCTTCACCCTTCCAAGTAGCTGGAACTACCATGCCCAGCTAATTTTTTTTTTTTATTTATTGTAGAGATGAAGTCCTTGCCAAGTTGCCCAAGCTGTTTTCGAACCCATGGGCTCAGGCAATCCTCTTGCCTTAGCCTCCCAAAGTGCCGAGATTACAGGCTTGAGCCACTGCACCTGACTGAGGAGTAGTTTCTACCAGGAAGCAAGTAGATTATTTCTGTGGACTAAATTTACAATGAGATATTTTAAATGAAGAACTAAAGCTAGAGCATATATTTTGGTCTTTCTTTGGGTTATTTTCTTTTGGTTTCAATAGGGCTGGAAGTAAGGTGAAAGTCTCTAGAGGACTCTTCTTGTTGAGTGGGACACTTGTGATTCTGGTGAAGCCCTCACAGAGCCTTGAGAGATTTGACCTGTGGGTATTCATTTCCTCTCTAAGCAGGGTTCCTCTTCCTCTGTGTGCTGTTTATTTTGGCTTGGATTTGCTCTGCTATTCTGAAAGACAAAAACTTGTGTTCAGAGAGAAAGTTCTAGAAATGCTTCCAGTAATGATGATGGGAGTCTGATAAATGATTATTCCTAGACATGTGATTAACTCCTTTGTTATTGATTAATATGTGAATTTTTCTGGATTAGTTTCATCATTTCATAATGAAAGCTCCCATCTGGTAAAATTCCTACAAAAATGATTGTTTTGTTTGAGAGCTTTTTTTGGAAGAAGCCACTGCTGCGTTAGTACTTCAATTAGTTTAACAAAAATTCTATGCTATCACATTTTAGTTTGTTTTTTTTTTATTAGGTATCTATATATTTTTGAGGGAAAATTATAAGTATCTAGTTTGGAAGTACTGATCATATGCGCATAGATATAGGATGTTGTATAGGATAAAATATATTTTTATAATTTATTTGTTATGAGATGTGAAAATTCTTGAAGTTTTTTTTTTTTCTGTTCTATGCAATTTTTCCTCTCAAGAAAGTTTTTTTTATGCTTGATGTATTATATTTTTAATTTAAAGACTCACTGGGTTATTTGAAGTGCAAGAGCCCTGTTGGACCAAGGAAGACAGTGTGTGCAACCTGTCTTTTATGCTATCTTGGACTTCCCCTGCTTTGCTTATTAGTGGCTCTCAAGGTTGGCCTTATGAACATGGGGCTGTTTTTGCATTATGATTTGAGAGATCCTGAAAAGACTTCCTACTGCTTTCCTTATACCCCAAATGAGACAATTAGAGATTTATGCTCATCCTGGGTTGTTGTTAACATGCGGATATCTAGGATGGAATCAGCTCTCATCCAGGTTCCTACCGAGGTTCCTGCCACCAACTTAGAAGACAGAGTAGAATGACCCAGTGAGGACGGAGCGGATAGGGGACTCACTGCTGGGCCTGAGGAAGCGGCCGGAAGGAAGCTCACTTCATCAGGTACTTTTCAAGGCTGACTCTGGTTCTTCAGTAACAGCAGCTCCAATTGTATAGGGATATAAAATATTTCAAAATGAGCAAGGATAATGAATATGCATTCTATCTGGTTGAAACTGATTGGGAATTTTCTTCTGGATTTTTTTTTGGGGGGGGCTCTATTGATTAATTTATAATCTAGCCTAATCTGTCTCTTTCCTTACCTGCCAATCACTGCTCCTTTTAGGGTTTGTTGTGGGGAGAAAACTATGAAATTCTATCAAAATGTTAGTGTCCTGGATTGCCTGAGCCTGCGGGTTTGAGACCCGCCTGGGCAACTTGGCGAGATCTCATCTCTACAATAAATAAAAAAAATTAGCCGGGTGTGGTAGCGCGTGCCTGTAGTTCCGGCTACTTGGAAGGCTGAGGTGGAAGGATTGCCGGAGCCCAGCAGGTCAAGGCTGCGGTGGCCGGGAGCGGCCATTGCACTCCAGTCTGGGTGACAGAGTGAGACTAAAAAAAAAAAAAAAAAAAAAGTTAGTGTCCATTCTACTATTCTAGGAAAATGTAGATCCTCCACCTCTACCATCTTCCCTTCTCTTTCTCAGTTCTTGTTCTGCTTATTGCACTTTGTTTTAACATGTTGGTGAAGGAGCATTTGGGCCATTTTTGTGAAATAAATTTTCATTTATGAGTGTCTGAAAAGCATACATACTTCAAGCATAGGTATACAAAAAACTGTACAAACAGTGTTCAAGAAAATCTAGCTGTTTACTACAACAATTCTATGAAATGAGTGGTGGACTTGGGCCTTGGCCTTCCTGGCCTTGGCTGGCAGCCCCTGAATTGGAGTCCTTTTCTAGGAAGGTGCACACTGAGGACACCATGTGCAGTGAGGGAGAGTCCGAAGGTCTGCCACTGAGAACAGGTCACACCCCTCCTTTGTCCTAACCCTGCCAACTGAGATTGTCATGTTGAGAGATGACCCTCCTGCCGCAGGAAGGCGTTTGTTAGCAAGCTCTGGCAGACATCTGGTGCCTTGTACTTCCTGTGTACCCCACAGCTGCAGATTTTGAGAAATTTCACCATTGATCAAAAATGAGTTTTAAAGTTACAAATGTTTCCTTTTCATGCTGTTCAGTCTTTTTAGTTATTAACAAGTGGCTGGATATTGCATGGCTGCTCCACAGATACAAGGCACTGTGGTTCTTATTGGACACCTCACTTCTTGTAAGCTGGCAGCTCTGAGGGCTACTTCTCAAATGTGTTCTTTTCCCTTCAGTCAAAAGGGGAGGAATTGTTGACTTCCTGTGTGTCAGAGCATCTGAAGCAGATCTCTCTCCAGCTTGAATAGCACATAGGTGAGGACACTACCAGAACAATGCATGATCAGTCTTGCTCCCTAATGCTAAGTGCACCCAAGAGGCATGCTTGTATTCCCCACTACACTCCAGGAGTGGCAGGCACTGGCATGCCTAGGCTGCCTACTTATGCAGGGCTGGTTTCCACTGTGTGCAGCTGCCAAGCTTCAAGCACAGGGGATACTGAGTTGCTGAAAAGCAGGAACCATGGCATCTCTGGAAGTTTATTGTAGGGCACAGAAATCTTCCTACTGCTCAAGCAACACTTCTTTAGTGTCTGTTAGAACTACTGAGCATGTATTATCAAGCTTGCCATGAAAACAATGACTTGTTTATGTAGGTGCTTCAATTTATGCTTTTGGTTGAAAGTTTTAAATGATTACTTTTCTTAATTATTAAGTACCATAGAGAAGAATGAAATACCAATGATCAAATATTTGTAGTATATGCAAAACATACAATTGATAAATTAAGAAAATAATCAACATCCTAGCAGTAAAATGTTAAGAATAGGCAGTTAATAAATGGAAGTGCCAAAGTTTAATAAAAATATGAAAAACTTATAGGCATCAGTAATATTATAAATAAATATGAAAGCATGCATTTTTAAGCATTAGACTGCTGGAGATGAAAAAAAAACTCACAATCCTGTCTGGAAGGAACTGGGAAAAGTGCCTTCTCATATATAAATGTTGGTGGGAGCATTTGCAGGGATAATGTTTTTATAAGACTGTTTGGCAGTATGTGATGGCAACTTAGAATATGCATACTCTTTTTCTCACATGAGAATTTTCTGCTTCTTGACTCATCCTACAATAACAAGCACATCTCAAAAGAGATTGGTCCAGGATGGTTCAGTGTGGTGTTATTTATTTTCTGTGACTATCATAGAGGAGCCTAGTTGGCCACCTGCTCCTCCTCATCTGTAACTCACTGGATTAGGGGTTTATGCTTAGCCCAAAGCAAGCCTGAGGTATCTGGCCAGTGTCTGAAAGAACATTTTTTCTGTTCTAAATAGAACAAGCACACAGATTCTAGAGCAGGGTCTCTGACATCTAGGGAAGAGCATCCACTTTGTGTTTTCCTGAAGCAAGTCATTAATGTCCAGCACACAGCAATTGTGGCAACTCTGTAGACGAAGCCTTGCCTATGTAGTTGCTATTCCCAGGGCTCAACGTGGCTACTTTGAGATCTACCTGCCAATCCCTATCCAGGGAAGGTCTGGTCTCTCTTGTTCTGACTGGCACCAGCAGGTGCTAGAGACTGGAGTGACCTGAGGCTATTGAGGAACAACCCAGCGCCTCATTTTTCTCCTTCTCTGCTACCTTTGTTAAAGCTTCAAGTTCCCAGGATCAGTAGCCCTGTCCCTCCCCTCCCTACAGAAACATGATCCAGAGTCTGGTGGCCATTTGGGAGATCTGAGTGCCCTCCCATTGGCAGGATTTGCAATTTAATGACTAATGGTGTCTCTTTGTGCAAGTGTCATCAGAAGGCCAGAGTGGGTTGTGGGGAGAATAGAACAGTTGGGTTGCGGATTTTTTTCCTGGAGGTAACATTTGAAATTAGAAACCTATTTACATATACATAGCATTAATTTACATATTATCCTCTGATAACTAACTCCAGATACTCTTCTATTAATTCAATTAATGAGTGCAGCTAACCTACGTCATAGCCTAACCTGGCGTTGAGAGCATTATACACATGAACTACTAAATCGATTTGTAACATCATCATGATAATGGGAAATCACTTAGGCTGTTCACAAATGCAGCTGGCAATAGCTGTTCCTTAGCTCTGTTTCCTGGGGTGATATCTCAGTTAACAAATTCTGGGGAAATTGTGCCTTTATAACAGTTGGCTGACTTAACTCCCATTCCTTCAACAAAAAACAATGAAGGAAAAGAAACTAACATTTATTTACTATCTTTCCAATCATAGGCACCATGCTAATGCCTATTATTCCACATTTATTTTAGGAAATCTATATAACTGTTGGTTGATGATAAGAAGAGCACATAGAAAAGGTCACATTGTGGGTTTTGTGGATTATGTGATGTTTATCTTTAGGGTTTATAACGTATAACCTGCATGAGTGCTGCAGCTGAAATTACCTTTTTCTCCTTGTCTCCTTTCTTACTCTGTCCTGGAGTGACTAGACCATGAGCTGGCTCACATGAGGACCTAAAGTCTGGGCTCAGGGGCAACTTAACGTGCTCTGTCACTGGTCTTGTGTTGGTTCCCACTTGTTGGTTACACTGGACATTAATACTGCCCTGAGCATTATTGAAATAAATGGTGGGCCGGGCTCGGTGGCTCAGCCCATAGTCCCAGCACTTTGGGAGGCCGAGGTGAGTGGATTGCCTGAGCCCGCAGGTTAGAGACCAGCCCAGACAATTTAGCAAGACCTTGTCTCTACAATAAAAAACAAACAAACAAACAAACAAAAAAACTAGCCGGGCATGGTATGGTAGCTCGCGCCTGTAGTTCCAGCTACTTGGAGGGATGAGGCAGAAGGTTCGCCTAAGCCCAGCAGGTCAAGCTGGGGTGGCCATGAGCGTGCCACTACATTTCAGCCTGAGCAATGGAGTGAGACTACAACTCAGAATAAGAGAAATAACATGATGCTCGCTGGTTTGTACAGCTGACACTCAGTAGCATTTGGGGAAATTTTATCCCCTTCAAAGATCAGGCAAGGGATAAAATGATCTTTTCCCAGAGTGCTTGAATGGCATACTGTTCTTTGCAATCACCTTTAAAAGATTGATTTTAATAGATTGTCATAACTAATATACATCTTTTATTTTTGTTGATGTTAAATCAGATATCCAAATGAATGCTAGTAGATTTCAGTATAGGCCAGCATTAATAAGTGTCTACTTTCTTCCTTAAATGAATTATAAGAAAATAAATTGGGAAGAGTCTACATGTTAGCTTTTTGGAGTTTCTTTTTAAGAACTTAGGAAAATATTTTAATTTAACAAAAGACTGCTCGTTCTCCCTTCTTGTTTACACTCCCTTCTCAATCCATTATGGGTCCTATTGTTTGATAATGTCAGTTTAGGGAATGATTTTATAACCTGCATAATTTGACAGTCCTGCTTTTCTATTTGAGTGACATAAAGATAGGTCTTTTTTGTTTTTAAACATTGGAACCTTGAATAAGCCTCTTCATTGACAGAGTCAAGTCATGAAAAATGAATAGCTTGAGATTCAAGACACCCAGCCTCCAACTAAGTTCTGTTCCCAGGAACTCCTGTGTGACAGTGGGTAATCTCTGCCATGTTTCTTAAACTGAACCCTCTGGCTCATGACATCTCTGAAATACACTAAGCCAATATCTTTTCATTAGTGTTACTTTGTAGTTTGAACCATAACTGAGGACAGTGTATTTATGGTGTCTTGTCATCTATTTTATCCCTGTTGACTTTCAAGCTATTGTGGCACATTGATTTAGGAATATTTTCCTAGTAAGAAGACCTTGTTTATAATCCATTCTTCTGGTTAATACCTTTTCCCTCTGTAGCCTCAGAGCCTAGAGCCTTCTGCTGTTAATCTGACTCTAATAATGGAGACAGACATACTGCAAATTTGCCAAGTTTTTTGCTAAAGAGCTCTTCTTTTCCCATTCCTGTCCACAGATATGACTGTTAGGTTGGTGAGCTGATCCAGTGCCACGGGTATGCAAAGAATTGCACAGAAATTAGATTAGGAAAGAAAGTTTATTTAGGAAGTATCTGAGAAAAAGGGTGGATCCACCTCTCCAAGATTGGAGAGGGGGTCAGATGCTTAAGGAATATTTGGCAGCTAATGCTTGAAGTTGAAGGCTTTTAAAGCTTCTTTTGGTGGGGGAGGTGGGACAGGCAAGCAAGCATTCACAGGAACTGACATCATGGTTATGGGATCTGTTTGTTGTATCTGTGACTGCCGAATAGCTGGATGGGTCAGTCACCAGCAAACAGACAAAGGTGGGCCAGTAGCTGAATGGGTGGGTCAGTCATGGGTGATTACTCACATAGATGAGAAGGGCTGAGCTGGTAGCTGAAAGACAGATTCTTGGGAGATGTTAATCTTAATGTCTTGTGATTCCCCCAGGATTCTGGAAAAGGATTATTGTCATATATGAACTGAAGGAGACCAGAGAAACTCCATTTTGGGCTCTGTCCTTTCATTCCCTCCTCTGTTTGTTTTGAAATATGCTTATTCAATACTGGGGAATGTGGATGGTGGTCTGTCTTCTGTAGCTACTTACTGCTAAATTGGGGCATAGAGATGTCCCTACTTGCCTAAAGTAAGAGAAAGATATGAAGGTGCAGGAGCCAATAGAGTTAAGCACATTTTTAATGTCTGTACACAAAACACTGTGTGAAAGTACATACTATTGAATTAATAATATTATAATAAAGGTCATTATAGCTGCTGTTATGACATATTTAGGCTTTGATGTCTAGTAAGACATATTTATAAATAGTTACCCCAGTGAACTTGACATCCACTATAGGAATCCAAGCAGTTTTCACTGTTGCACTAGTGAACTCCTTAGTCCATATGGGATGTCCCTGAACCTTGTCTCTGAGTTTCTTTGGGTTTTGTGATGGGAATTTGTGGACAGTTATGAGAAGTCCCAAGAAGGAAAAGAGTTAGTAAAGTAAGGACTGTTTTTTACATATACAGAGGAAACCATAAATATTGGAAAGCAGAAGAAAATAAGTCTGAGCAAAAGAGAAAATATATGGTAAATATTAACATAATGACTTTAGCAAGGAAATATAGTTACTTTGAAAAGATTTGAAAAAAAAATTTGTTAATATTAGTTTAGAGACAGAAACATGTAGTTAGGAAAGACTTTAGAATGCAGTTTAAATTGTAGAAAATAATGGACAAGAGAAATTTAAAATAGGTTTTATTTTATTTTATTTATTTTATTTTATTTTATTTATATCATTTCTAGTTGGAGTCCCTCTCTGTCGCCCAGTCTAGAGTGCAGTGGCACGCTCACGGCCACCCCAGCATCGAACTGCTTGGCTCAGGCAATCCTACCTCCTTAGCATTCCAAGAAGCTGAAAGTACAGGTGTGTGCTACCACACCTGGCTAATTTTTTTATTTATTGTAGAGATGAGGTCTCGCCAGTTTGCTCAGGCTGTTCTCGAACCTGTGGGCTCAGATGATCCCTTCACTTCGACCTCCCAAAGTGCTGTGATTACAGGCTTGAGCCACTGTGCCTGGCCCTATATTTTTAAAACATAATTTTTTTCTTTAGTTCTCCATTTGGATTAGGAGGACCACTTTATTCATAAAATAGGTTTTAGATTTATTTGCATGAAGTGCGGCAAGAAAAACTATTTGCCATGTAGGCTCTTTTGAATTGGCTTTGTTGGAACTCTTCTTCATAAGGAACTTTAGATTAGATTCTCCAGGAGCCTTTGAGTTAGCCAAGGATTTGCTGTATAGACCTGTATGGAGCAGGCCAGCCCATCCAAGGACTTTTTTATTGGCTCTTTATAGATCTTAGTTTTAATTCCTCAAAGCAGTTTGTTTTGAAATAGTATTCCAGACAAAATCTTGGTAAAACAATGAATATCTTCAATCACATTTTGTTACACAAGAAAATAGATTCTTTTTTTGGGGGGTTAGAGTCTCACTCTGTCGCCCAGACTGGAGTGCAGTGGCCGTTCCCGGCCACCGCAGCCTCGACCTGCTGGGCTCCGGCAATCCTTCCGCCTCAGCCTTCCAAGTAGCCGGAATTACAGGCATGTGCTACCACGCCCGGCTGATATTTTGATTTATTGTAGAGATGAAGTCTTGCTGCCCAGGCGGGTCTCGAACCCGCGGGCTCAGGCAATCCACTCACCTCAGCCTCCCAAAGGCGCAGGATTACAGGCTGAGCCACCGAGCCTGGCTAAGAAAATAGATTCTTAATGAACTTATGCAAATAACTGTAATGTTATTAAGTAACAGCTTCCAATTTCTGGAGTAATTAGGTAGAGATAAAGATATATGTCTCAAAGTTAGCTTATAAGAACATACTTTACTTATTTTTGAAATACTGTAAACAGCTCCAAGAGAAAGGCTTCTTCTTTTAACTCTGAAAAACATAAAAATAATTAGCAGAGAGAGACTCCAACAAATAGTTCATTGAAGAGGATTTGTTAGAGTCCTATAACTGATTATAAACCACTGTGGATGACTAAGACCTGGATAGACAAACTTTAAAAAAAGGATTTCAGATACAATTTTTAGGTTTTACAATAAATGTTGGTTACAAAAAAATTTACCTGGTTTGTAGGTACTACCCACTGACACTGAGTCATTATGAAGGCAGTTTAGGAGGAGGGAGTGGGGGAGGAGTGGTTTCCGAAAACTGAGGCTACTTTTTGTTTTGTGCCCCACCCTAAACAGACTGAATTGAGAACCCAGTATTTTCCATGTTTAAAAGTTTGTTAAGTATTAGAGGTTTTAAAAGCATGATGTTATAACACAGGATTACAGGCTATTGTAAAAGTTGCTCATTTCGCCAAAGTGATAATCTAAAGATCTTGAGAAGTAAAAACCTCTCTTTTTGATAGAGGAGATTTATTCTTAAACAACCAAAAGTAACAAAGACCGCAGAGGGCTAACTGAATCTAGCTCTTCCTCCTCTCCTCTGATGTATACAGAAGAAATTCTTTTAGAGGCTTGGAAGAGTCATTTTAAGAGTGTTAAAGGCAGTATATATTGGGGTTGCCAATTAAGGGGTCCATGTTTTGATCTCTGAGTAACCTTGTAGAGAAGTTTAGTAATGAGGCAGTAGCTTGGGATCTAGATTTTAAAATATTCTGCAAGGCTCCCGAAAAAGACATGGAGTTTCTTTTCTTTTTTACCCTTTTTTAGATAACTTTTTATATCTATATTTTGAATTAGCCTTTCAATAACTTCTGATTAAGACAGGACAGTATGGTCCAACATTGATGGCTGAGACCAAACGGTTGACAACTGTGTTAATTAAGAAATTAATTTGGGTTTTATCACCATAATATTCACCAGGGTGTTGTTGAGGTGATAGTACTAAACTAGTGATGCTGGGCACTTTAGCAACTTTTCAGGACTCCTCAGTGACCACCATTTCCTGAGCCAAGTGCTTCCCCTTCCCTCTGGAAAAGGGTGCACCCACTCCCCAGTGGCTCTGTGGCCTGCACAGTGGACAAGGTACTGGAGGTTTAGGCCTCTTTGGGGCAACAACACTTTAAGTGCCCCCCCCCACACACAGATTGTTCCCATGGCAACGGACTATCTCCCTTGGCAAGTTTGTTCTTACCAGGTTTCAGACAGGCAGCTGGAGTTCTGCCACTAATGGTGACTACCAATTGGGATACCTGTTTTTGACCCTTTTGTCCTGCTGCCCTCCATGTTGGCACCCTTTTGCTTTTTGAATGTTTCAGCTGTTAACAACAACAATGACAACAAAACCTAAGAATTTTCTGCATTGGAAGTTTGTTACCTGTAGTTCAAAGTCTAGCCTCTGGAATTGGGCATCTAATATCCCATAGGATATAATCTTACTTGTAAAGTAGTGAAATAAGTTTTAAAATATGTCTGTACATATGAAACCTTTGACCATTTCCATTTGGAATAGTCTGATGCTGAGCGTGCGGATTTGAGATCCACCTGGGGAACTTGGCAGGACCTCGTCTCTACAATAAATAAAAAATTAGCCGGGTGAGGTAGCGCGCACCTGTAGTTCCAGCTACTTGGAAGGCTGAGGCGGAAAGATCGCTGGAGCCCAGCAGGTTGAGGCTGCGGTGGCCAGGAGCGTGCCACTGCACTCCAGTCTAGGCAACAGAGTGAGACTCCAACTCAAAAAAAAAGAAAAAAAAGAAATACTCTGATGTAGAAACTTTAGAGTAAACGGACCACATAGATGTGAAGTAAACTGTGTCTATTTTCAATTGCGGACAAGAAGATTTGTTAAGACCTTTCATAAATCACTAAATTACAGTCTAGGAGGTGCCAAAGGGTGGCACGAGGAAAAATAATAGTAGTGAGGTGTGGACAATTAGGTGAGAGTCATCAGTTCTCATACTTTATTGTGCCACACGGTAAGTATCCAGCAAGTTTTTGCTCGTTTCACAGAAGTACTGGACTCAATAAAGTGATTCAACAATAGATGGGAATAGCTAGTTCCCATACCCCATTGTGTTCACACAGAGAGTATCTAGCACTTAAAATTTCACCTGTCCTGTGTGTGGGGGGATGGGAGGCGGGGAGGAGCTAGTTTGGCACAGTAAGGTGATCCAACTTTTTCCCAGAAGACCTTTAGCAAGTCTGACATAATAAACACTGGTGTTATCTAGTACTGATGCTTTGGCACATGGTAAAGTCATAGGAAGTAAGAGTTTATACCAGAGTGCTTGGAAGTTTGGTTTGTCCTCTGTCCTTCCAGTGACCTTATAAATCTTCACCAGAGGTGAAGTGGGAGTGCTCTGAGAAGTTGGAGGGAAATCTGTTGTTTCTATACCTTTCCAAGATGGTCCTGTTTTGTATGGTGAGTAGTTCCAGGGGTAATAGAGTTCTGTGTTTCAGTTACAATGTGGCCCAATCAATTTCTCAAGTCTCTGCTGAATGTTGATTATATGGAAAAATATGTGGCTATCAGCCAACTTATAAACAATTTGACAGGAAGTAGGTTTTTTGTAATTTGAGGTCGATCTCATGATGTGATACTTTGAAGTTAGCATAGCATAATCATTTGTAAAATAAATCTTGTGCTTTGCCTTTTTTGGTTTCTCCTAATATCAGAGTGATGGTTCAAAATTATGAATGCGATTGAAATCTAGTGTGAATTTGTCAGTGTCTTTGAATTGACTCTGCTTTTTGCCCTGCTGTGGATAATGTGACTGGGCCTTGAATCAGCCTTTTCATTAGCAGTGTCATGTCGTGAAAGATGTATAGCTTGAGATTTAGGAGACCCAAATTCTGACTGAACTCTGTTCCCAAGAGATTTCTAGAGTTTGCGTTTTAAAAAATTATTTTATCTTTTAATTTTTATTTTAGATTCAGGGCATTTTTTTAATTAATAAAATTTGTGGCACCAAATGGGTGTTTTTTTTCCCCGCACACCAAGCAATGATCCAAATATCTGGACATCAATTCAATTCTGACACTATCTGGAATTAGCTCAGACCCCAAAGCTTAAAGGCTGAGTCTCACAAGACTGCCCCCGCTTCGCTCTCCACTTGCAAGGCCCATGTTACCACTTGAACTTTTGACCAAGCAGCTATATATCGAGGGTGTTCTCGACCTTCTCTTCAGGTTTAATTATTTGCTAAATGTTTCCCAGAACTCAGCAAAGTGCTTTACTTACTGTTACTAGCTTATTATAAAGGATATAATTCAACAAGAACCTAATGGAAGTGATGCACAGTGTGAGGTGTATGAGGTGGGGCTGTGATGCTGCTGATACGAAAACACCAGGTGGTCAGTCAAGGTCTTGTTGCTCATTATGCTCACCACATAGAAAGCCAATCACTGAGATGAGTTTTTCCAAGAAAGAAGGCTTTTTATTTGTGTGATAATCAGACAAAAATAAGAGGGAATTCATTCTCAAATCTGTTTGTCTGTCCCACTGAAGTCAGGGATTTACACTGGGGCCAGGAATGTAGAATGTAGGATGTAGAATGTAGAAATGTAGGAATTAGAGAGGTAAGGAAGAGGATTTGGAAAACAGGAATTAGGGAGGGGTCTGGCATCTCGTAGTCTGGAGGCAATGATCTGGTGAGTTTCAATTCCTTGATACTATAGGCCTAAGGGTCAGTTTTCTGAGAAAAAGACTCAGATAATACCAATGTAAGTTTTAAGCTTTAAGACCCAAAGGGTAAAAAAAATCTCTATTATTTCTATGGGGAAGATGGGCCAATTTCACCTCCATCCCCTCTCCTGGCACACCCATGTTCACCAATCAGGAAACTCTTAACCTCGTGGCTCAGGAGTTTTATTTTGGTTTAATTAGACATAGTTGATTAAATCATTGGCTATTGGTGATTGCCTTAATCTTCAGCCCCTTTCACCTTTTTGAAAGTCAGGGTGTAGGGCTGGAAGTTCCAACATTTGATTCTTACTTGGTCTTTCTGGAGACCAGAATCCATCTTGAAGCTATCTCGTGACCCATAAAGAGTAACCTCATGATTAAACAAAACAAAACAAAACAAAACAAAAACTTCTATTTTGGAAATTCCAAGGGATTTTGGAGCTCTGTGTCAGGAACAGGGTACAATGCCCAATTTTAGAACAAAAGATGCTCTTATTACTATTACCCAAGATATTACAAAGGTTTTAGGACCACTTTGAGAAGAACCTAGGGCAATGACCAAATGTATAAATTTTTTATTATATCACAATGTAGTGTTTTCTACTCCACTATACCTTATTATAAAGGATACAATTCAGCAAGAGCCTAATGGAAGTGATGCACAGTGTGAGGTATGAGGTGGGGCTGTGATGCTGCTGTTACTAAAACACCAGGTGGTCAATCAAGGTCTTGTTGCTCACGATGCTCACCACATAGAAAGCCAATCACTGAGCCAATCACGTTACCATCTGAACTTGTATCCTTA
The DNA here is from genome assembly GCF_000164805.1 of Carlito syrichta. Taxonomy (NCBI): domain Eukaryota; kingdom Metazoa; phylum Chordata; class Mammalia; order Primates; family Tarsiidae; genus Carlito; species Carlito syrichta. The sequence goes on from NW_007258308.1 coordinate 52,048, forward strand.
TATCCATTATATCTTTTACTTTCCTAAATCTTATCCATCCTCATTTTTCTTGTTTTGTGATTTCCCTTCTGTGAACATTTCTGGGACCAGCCTGAGTATGCACTGCCTTCTTGTAGATTTTTGTTTTCTCAGTTTTGTATCCTGAAGTGTAGAGTTTAAGCCCCGTGAAAGAGGAGATTAATCTTATACTACTTCTCTACTGGTAGCTTCACTGGGCTCAGTGTTATGCATCCAAGGAGGTAGCTATATGTTTCATACTGGGTCACAAGTAGCTCCAGGGGCATTCAAGTTGGGGTATAGGGTATTACCTCCCTTATAGTATAAAGCAGGATAGTAGGATAACTATAGCACATCTTCATGGAGTTTTAACTTTACTCAGAGCTTTGGAGGAAATTATTTATATTAAAACAAATGCAGGAATATTAAGGAGTAGCAAATAATCCACCAAGTGGCATCAATGAAATTTCATGTTCATTAACAGACACTTGGATTATGCCTGTTTCCTCAGAGGTATATTCGTTTGCTGTACTCTGATGGGGTAGTTAAAATTGAGAAGTCAGAATGTACATGTATTTGAATATACTTTGTAAATTCTAAAGAAGTAAGTGTTACTCTATTGGACATTGAGTCAATAATTTTTGATTGATAGTCTACTTCTACATATTTTTTTGAATCTTGTTTCTCTGATGTTTTCAGTTTTATACTTAGGTGGGCTTTAGTAAACAGGTTCAATTTTCTCTTTCATTTTGCTTGGCTGCCTTCATCACAGCCTTCTTTTTAATGTTACCTTATTCAAAGAGTATTTACCCAGCAAATGAGTTGTAGTTTTAAAATTGCTATATATTTAGAACTCTTAATGAGAGATTAACCAGAGCTATGATGGTTCACATCTCTGGGAGCATACAAATGTCTCTACATCTTTGTGTCCATCCTGCCAAGTTACACCTTTTAGGATTCCCTGGCCACAGGAAAGGGCTTGAATAATAGTGATCCTCTGATGGCTGGGAATTTCTCCCATCTGACCATGTAAATTGATTTAACTGGTGTCTTGTTCACATTCATCTCTGATAATATTTGGGCCAATAATAGAATAACAAAAGTTAGATATGAGGAAGGTTATATGTAAGGGAGAACTGGGGATTAGCCAGTCTAATTTCATCACAGCTGCAATTGTTACTTGGTCTTAGTAGGGTTGAGTCTGAAAGGTAGGCGTGAAATCAACGTTGATAGAATTGGGCCAAAAGCTAGGAGTGGGAAATAATCCAATATGATCAAAGTGAATTTCAGAGAGTATATGTTGTTTCTTAGGGCTGACACCACCCATCTATATCACTGATCCTTTTGTGTGTGTATGTTGGGGTCTCACTCGCTCAGGCTGGAGTGTAGTGGCATGATCACAGTTCACTGTAGTCTCGACTTCCTGAGCTCAGGCACTCCTCTAGCCTCAGCCTCCTGAGTGGCTGGACTACAGGTGTTTACCACCATAACTGACTATTTTTTTTTTTTTTTAGTTGAATACTCGCTCTGTCGCCCAGGCCGGAGTGCAGTAGCACGCTCACGGCTACCACCGCCTCAACCTGCTGGGTTTAGGCGATCCTTCTACCTCAGCCTTCCGAATAACTGGAACTACAGACGCACGCCACTACACCTGGCTAATTTGTGTGTATGTGTGGTTTATTGTAGAGACGAGGTCTCACCAAGTTGCCCAGGATGGTCTTGAACCCCAGGTCTCAGGCAATCCTCTCCCCTCAGCATCCCAAAGTGCTGGGATTACAGGCTGAGCCACTGTGTCTAGCCTATTCTTTTGATTTTTTTTTGTAGAGATGAGGTCTCTGTTGTCTCAGACTCCTGTCTTCAAACAATCCTCCTTCCTGGGCCTCTCAGAGTGCTGGGATTATAAGCATGAGCCACTGTGTTCAGCCTGTATCACTTGTCTTAAAGGGGGCATTAGTCTGAACTCACTGCCCGATATTACTGAGGGTGTTTATAATCTCTGGGAGTGCTCGAGTGAGGATTTGTGCATGGTTTATTGAAAATTAGCTACAACTTCTTGAGCCCTAATGTGCCATGACATAGCTGTCCTGCTAGTCACTGTAAACACATTATTTCATTTAGTTTACATAGGTACTCCATAAATTAGATATTCTTGATCCTTTTTAGTTTCAGACAAGAACCTAAAGCCCTGAGAGTTAACATGATTTATTCAGGCTTCAGGTTAAATTTGGAAGTGCCAAAGCTGGGATTCAAACCCAGAACCGTGTCACTCTGGAGGCATGCTTTTGTCTTGCTCCAGTGATGGACACTGAGCACCCATATGTAGCAAGCACTGGGCTGACTGCTGGAAATACAAAGAAGAATTAAGCCACCCACACTCCGGGGGATGGCACATGATCTTCATTGGAATGCTAAGGAGGTTCCAAAATGACTTAATTGAAAGCACTGCATAAATGCATGACATTAGGTTGGCAGTAGTTTCCTGCCAATATATGAAGTGCTAAGAATCAATGGAGAGAAGTATATGATTATAAAAAAGAAATGAGCAGAGCCATAGAAAGGCTAATTGAAAGCATGAAATGCTAAGAAACTAGCAGATTTATTGATGTGAATTTTGGAAGATGCTACTATAGCAGTTTTTAGCTTATTTTGATGATTGATGTTATACCTAAAGTAGCTGAGCTACTCTGATTAACATTAGTTGTTTTATTTAAAAGCATGCTCTCTCAGATAACCTTATTTTAACATACCTGTATAGGATTTTTTTTTTTTTTTTGAGTTGGAGTCTCACTCTGTTGCCCAAACTGGAGTGCAGTGGCCGCTCCCGGCCACCGCAGCCTCGACCTGCTGGGCTCCAGTGATCCTTCCGCCTCAGCCTTCCGAGTAGCTGGAACTACAGGCGCGCGCTACCATGCCCGGCTAATTTTTTTTTATTTTATTGTAGAGATGAGGTCTCACCTGCCCAGGTGGGTCTCGAACCCGCGGGCTCAGGCAGTCCACTCACCTCAGCCTCCCAAAGGCACGGAATTACAGGCTGAGCCACTGAGCCCGGCTAGGATATTTTAATATACCTATATAGGATGTTATATAGAGTCAGAGAGAAGACAAAACAAGAACAGTATTATGTGGTTTCAATATCACTTGTCAGTATATTGCATATGATATTGTGTCCAAGAGGCTAGTGATAATATGTGGAGTGCAAATAGGGCAGATGCTGGTATGGAAATTGGATTAGAATCAAGACAAGGGATGGTTGCATTCAAAATATGTTTCAGTATAGGCCGGGCATGGTGACTCAAACCTGTAATCCTAGCACTTTGGGAGGCTGAGGGGAGAGGATTGCCTGAACCTACGCGCTTGAGAACAGCCTGAGCAATCTGGCGAGATCTCATCTCTACAAAAAATTAGCCGGGCGTTGTAGCGCATGCCTATAGTTCCAACTACTTGGAAGGCTGAGGCAGAAGTATTGCTGGAGCCCAGCAGGTTGGCGCTGGGCTGGTGGTGAGTGTGTCATTGCACTGTAGCCTGGGAGTCGGAGTGAGACTCCAACTCAAAAATAAATAAATAAATAAAATATACCGTCTCAGTATTAAGGGATAGCAAAGAGCAGATAGTAAAAATTTGTTTTTTGTTGAGCCAAATGAATCATTCTTAGTTGTCTTAGATCTTAGGTTTATAGGCCAAATTAAGAATGTTGTAACTAACATTGATTTTCTTATATGATCTCTTGAATTTAATTCATGTTATTTTTTCATGGTATTGGTAACCTCTAAAGTATACCATTCTGCTTTCTGACTTGTCTTGGCATTTTTCATCACCAATACTTTTTTTTTATTATTTTAATGAAGCTATGCCAGTGCAATTAGAAAAATGAAAGATATTGGGAACAGTCTGTAATTGATACTGCATATTTTGGTCTTACTTAAAATAAATAGGAACCGGGAAGAAAGAGACTTATGAGTAGAACTTACCCATTGTGTGCCAGACATCCTCTTAAGTGCTTTATTTGTATGATCTCATTTCATCTACACAACATTTATGACAATTTTGCTCACAAGACAATTGTGATTTTTTTTTTAAGGGGTTAAATGACTTGCTAGTAAAGACACAGTCAGAATTTGAACTTAGGACTATTTCTTTCTTTCGTTTTTATTTTTTTTTATTTTTTGAGTTGGAGTCTCACTTCGTTGCTTAGGCTGGAGTGCAGTGGCATACTCACAGCCACCCCAGAGTCGACCCGTTGGACTCAGGCGATCCTTCCGCCTCAGTCTTCCAAGTAGCCGGAACTACAGGTGTGCACTACCATGCCCAGCTATTTTAAAAAATTTATTGTAGAGATAATGTCTCACCAAGTTGCCTGGGCTGGTCTCGAACCTGTGGGCTCAGGCAATCCTCTTACCTCGGCCTCCTAAAGTGCTGGATTACAGGCTAGAGCCACTGTGCCTGGCCAGGGCCGTTTCTTTCAAAACCCTACCTTTTGCTTCCTCTTGTTTGAAATGATTGAACTATGGCAGTCAGCAAGATTATAAAACAAAATGGGAAAGCTGTAGTTTTTTTTTTCCTGATTTACTTATTTTGAGCAATGCTCTTATATTAAATAGCATTTTCAAGGGAGTCCTATAGAGTCTAGAGTATGTCTGAGGAAAACTCTACCTCCCAGGGTAATGAGCCATTTATTGAGGATGTATTCACCTATAGCAGAAGCAGATGATTTTAAATTTTTGGTGTCTGAGTATAACTGGTCTTGGCAACTGTGACTTTTTTCGTTGTGTTGTTAGGAACTTCCTCTTTAATGAGTCTTGTGATTTACTCTTTCTTTCTTTCTTTCTTTCTTTCTTTCTTTCTTTCTTTCTTTCTTTCCTTCCTTCCTTCCTTCCTTCCTTCCTTCCTTCCTTCAATATAGAATGTCACTTTTATTACTATGACTTTTGAAATTGTGCTTTTTGGCCACTGCTTTGATTTTCTTGTCTGACTGGCTTATTGGTATTTTGAGTGTCCCTAGCCAGGTGTTAGACCAATAGCTTACCACATAATTCTGAATTGACTTTAAGCTCTGCTGTTGTGCATCTTGTTTGTATACCATCTACTGTGTCCTCCCTGTTTGTTTTGGGCTTTCCAAATGTGACTCATTGTTAAATATCCATCTGGAACCTTGCTGCTCCAGGAGTGTCTTTCCTGGCACTCTCTACATTTGCTGCTCTTTGTTCTGTACCTCCAAGACACTTGATGGTTGTCTTCTTGTCAAGCAAATACTTTTTTAGAAATGTATTTATGTGTTTGCCTACAAATATAGTGGTCCTCCTGCTTCATACATTTTAAAGTCTTTGGGGTCAGGGATTGTGATTTAAACAACAATATTTTGCACTAAGTAGGACTTCAGAGAGTCCTGTCATACATCACTAAGTGTACAGTAATTTTATTTTAGCAAAACTACTTGGCAGTGTAGAGGTAAAATAGTTTAATCATGCACAGTATTACAAAGGGTGCAGGGAGTGTGGCACTTGTATATAGTTGGTGGCAGCCCTAACTGGTGTACTCCTTCTAGGGAGATCCCCTTGACGCTCTGTGTTAAAATTCGAGACACACAAACCATCTTGGCTAGCCATTCATCTTTTAGGAGTTTGTTAAAAAAAATGCTTGCATATGTGTACAATTATGTCCTTTATAGAGTTACTCATTTTGGCAGATTATTGGAAACAAGTTAAATGCTCATCAGGAGGGAAATGGCTAAATAAATGTGGACTTTCATGTGCTGGATTACTTTGCATTATTTAAAAGAATGAGGGACATCTATATGTACTATGGTACCACTATGGAAGGTCGTCAATGTAAATTCCTAACTGAAAAGAGTAAGTGCAGAACAGTATGCTAATATTAGTTTAAAAATTAAGTTTGAGGTAGATGGGCATGTATACACACTTGTATACGTGTACACACGTGCATAAGTTGTGTGGCATAAAAACATGTCTGTGGGGAGGTAAACGAGGCATCATGCTTTACTTTTTACTGTTTACCTTTTCATACCATATGCATTTTATTACTGTACACACGATTTATGTTTGAAAAATATTAGATACATTTTTTAAAGTCTAAAAGTACAGCCTTAAAATTCCTATGTCTGTAGACTTAGCAAATGGGTAGATCAAGTAATGCATGTAAACAGCTTGGCATAGTTCAAAATATATAGTGAGTACTCAATAAATGCAATGAGCAGTGGTCATGGGAGTAGCAGTGGTAGAGTGATGATTGTGGTATCAGGAGGAGCTCCTAACGGCAGGGAATAGCGAATGATCCATCCCACAATCCAGCCTCACCTGAGTGATCTTAAAGATGACAATCAAATGTGTGAAATATTTAATAGTTCTGGTTCTTTGGTTTAAGTTATTTTTTCTTTGTTCTTCTTTATAATGTTTCTCCATTTGTTTCTAACATAAAATAATAGTAAATAACTTACAATTAAATATATTAAATACCTTCCCAGGGAATAAAAATTTATTCCATCAAAATTTGTAGTTTTTGCATATAAGCCATGTTTATCTGGTGATGTAGAAATCCTGTTTGTTGTCTTCTTGCTCCAGTTATGGATAAACCCTATTTTGAGAAGCAAGGTTTTCCTATCTATAAATTAAGGTTGAGATCTGATATTGCCTTTTGATGACCTCTACTAAGCCAGTGAAACTAAATTTGACATCAAAGCATGTTACCATCTGTTGACATTTGGCCTGTAAGAGGATCAGTTCCCTGACACATATGACCATACTCTAGTAAGGTTTACTTGTTCAAATTTCTACTTCCAAATCTGCATCCTCACTTAAGGATTATCATTGCTTTAAGTGACTCATATTTGCATTTCAGTTCTGCCCCATCTGATCCTTTGTCATCTGTTTAACAGCCTAGGCTGAAAAGAGGAATAAACACTCTCCTTTATAACAGGAGAGAGGGAAAAAGAGAATAAGAAATGAATAAGTGCCAGGGAAAGACCCCAGAGTTAACTGTATAGGTACTTTATGTTAATGTATCTTCTTCAGACTATTGAAAGCTTTCTGGATTGAACTTTTTTCACTCTTTGTGTCTTGAACTTACAAATTGATGTTGCTATTATTTTATGATCAATATTGAAATCTAAAGTTGATTTAATTAATTCAATCTATTATTTAGATGGAAACTGTTTTACACTTGTTTCTTTGGAACAGGTATTCTTAGATGAACATTAACATGCTATTGAGCAATTAGTAAGTAGTTACAATGTAAATCATTTTTTCTATAGTTCTATTACTGCTGTTAGGTGAAATGAAATTATATTGGCTGATTCACTGTATCACAAATGAGTTTTTCACTGTTATTTCTGGAGATTTAAGATTTTGGACAATTGTGTGATCAATAATCAAAGAATTTTAAATATTTAGGAAAACAGAAAGTGAAAAATTTTTAACATTTGATATGCAAACATAAACGCATAAACTTCATTTTAATTTAGTCATATTGCTAACTAGTAGCACAGTATGACACTTAGCTTTTAACTCCATTCTTTTTCTTCTTCGGGACTGATATTTTGCCTTGTATAGAGGAAAAGAAAGAGACAGGAGTAGATTTTATTGTTCAGCCTGTGCTGAACCTTAGAGGTGCTGCCCATTTGCTCACTGTCTTTCTAATGCAGACTTAGAGGACCAGTGGACCTGTTTCTGTAGCACAGAGCTCTTGTAAGACTTAATAGGAAAATTTACAGAGGCATAAATATAGTTGAAGCATTAATTCTCAGCAGTTTTTTTTCCAATAGTGTTTTGTTTTTATTTGCCAGATACTATCTCCTTTAGTGTTAAAACACACCAAAAGGTAAGATTGTTTTTTTGGTAAGAACACTCTGGGAAGAGAAAAACAAAAATCCTAGTCTAAATATATCACTTCAGGGTTATAAAATAAGACAGCCTTTTTTTCTGGAGAAATAGTGACATGGCAGTTTGATAGATTTTAAAAGTCTCAGGGACTTTATTTCTACCCATGTAGCTACAAGTTGTAAGTCTTTTCAAAGAATTTCTAAAACCAAAAGTATTTTTCACATATGTGAGATCTTGTAAATCTTTGACCAAATAAACTACAGGTGCATGCTATCATACCCGGCTAATCTTTTGATATATTATAGAGATGAGGTCTCACCAAGTTGCCCAGGCTGTCCTCAAACCCTTGGGTTCAGGCAATCCTCTCACCTTGGTCTCCCGAAGTGCTGGGATTACAGACTTGAGCCATCGCACCTGGCTGCAACAATTCTTTATACTCTGTTTTGGTATATGACAAGAAGTAAAGATCGCTTCAATTCTTTCTTTTTTTCTTTTTTTTTTTTGAGTTGGTGTCTCGCTCTGTCGCCCAGGCTTAAGTACAGTGGCACACTCACAGCCACCCCAGCATCAACCTGCTGGGCTCAGGCGATCCTTCCGCTTCAGCCTTCCAAGTAGCTGGAACTCAGGCATGCACTACTACGCCTGGCTAATTTTTTTTGATGTATTGATTTATTGTAGAGATGAGGTCTTGCCAAGTTGTCCAGGCTGTTGTCGAACCCATGGACTCAGGCAATCCCTTCACCTCGGCCTCCCACAGTGCTGGGATTACAGGCTTGAGCTACCGTGTCTGGCCAGATCACTTCATTTTCTTACCCAAATATTTCATTTTACAACACTATTTTTTATATAATATATTTATTCCACAGTGATTTTATTACATATTTTTTAGTATGTTAGACTTTGTTTGCTGTGTTAGTTCTTGTGCCAGTTTTCACTTTGTTGCTTTATTGTTGTTGTTCTTTTCTTAAAAAATTATCCTAACACGTGTCTCTTGTTTCATCTTTCAAATGAACTTGGGAATCTTTGCAATGTGAATTACATGAAAATAATTTGAGTAGAGCTGGCATTTTATACTATTCAGTCTTCCCATACAAGATATATCTCTTTTTTGTTCAGATCTTCTTTCACAGTTTCTTATAAAGTATGTGATTTGCTTCAAAGAGGTCCCTTTATATGAGGGAGGAACCCCCAAAACTGGAATTTATTTATAAAAAATTATATATTTATTCTTACATGTTTAAATTTCAGTCAACTTCAGAGTACTCTCTGTTTGATGCATTATGCCTATTGAAATATTTTTTCCACTGCTTAACACAGTTTTTGAACTTGTCGATTTTGATGCCTTTTAGTGCTTTTTTTGTTTGTTTCACCTCTTCCATATTGGCAAAACATTTTCCTTTGAGGACTTTTTTTATCTGGGAAAAAACAAAACAAAAAATCACTTGGGGCAAGATCCTGTGAATAGAGAAGGTAAAATACAAGGGTTATGTCAGTTTTGGTCAAAAACTGCTGAACACTCAGTGCAGTGTAGACAGGTATACTCATAAATCACCCATCATGACATGGGCAAACATGTTTGAAAGAATCTCCAAAAAAAAAAAAAATTCACTGAAGCTGAATGCAGCCACTCACAACAATGCTAGCTGGTGCACTGATGCTGATGGGTTCCAAGAACACTTACCTAGTTGGGGAAGCCTGTGTATTACTAGAAGCCTGCCCCTCTAAAGATAATTTTTGTTTTTTGTTTGGTCTCCTGTCATATATCTGTTATTATGAAGGATGTTTTTCATTATATCTTTATTTACCACTGGTTATTGGGTTTTAAGAATACTATTGATTTTTCAAAAATTTAAGTTCATTCCTCTCACCAAGCTATTGTGTGTTTTAATAGTTTGTCAGTCAATTCATATGAGCTTTCTGGATATACCATTATGTTGTGACCAACAGTACTTTGCTTTCTTCCTTCAGTAGTCATGTTCCATTACTTCTAGTCTTATGTTCTTACATTGATTCAAGTCCTATCAACTTTAGAAGTGATTGGCTGTAAAGTACCTATTTTCTGTTAGGAATGATTATGTAACTCGCCTATAGACTGCAGGTTACTGTGAAGAAAGCCTTCTGTGAAATTATCACGTTTAGTTGGTGATGATCAATGATGTCTTTTAATATTTTTGGTACAGCAGTTAGAATTTTAGGGAAAACTTGTTGAAATAGTAGCCTTGAAAACTAATTTGAAGCAGATTTAAAAATAGATTATTGTATAATTTTATTCTTTTTATATTTCTGGATGGAAACTTGGTAATATTGAGAAAGAGAAATTTGGAGACAAATAAATAATGTGAGTTCAATGATTTATAAAGGAAAATTCCATATGGATAATTTTTTTTTTTTGAATCAGAGTCTCACTCTGTTGCCCAGGCTGGAGTGCATTGGCATGCATGGATCTGCTGGGCTCAGGCAATCCTTCCGCCTCAGCTTTCCAAGTAGCTTTCTGGAACTATAGGCACACGCTACCACACCTGGCTAATTTTTGATTTATTGTAAAGACAAGGCCTCACCAAGTTGCCCAGGCTGGTCTTGAACCCCTGGGCTCAGGCAATCCTCTTGCCTCGGCCTCCGAAAGATATTATAGGCTTGAGCCACCGTGCCTGGCTGGATGATTGTTTTTAATAGGCCTATTTGTTATATAGAATAACATAGTTTGAGTTTTTTTATTAGATTCAAGAAGAGTTATCTTTTTTCTTTTAATTATCCCTATAACTTTCCCACTAATTTACTCTCCCGATAATGCAGTTTTCCAGCTCCTAAGTAGTGTGTGGCCGCCTTGTCTTTATCCAACACAAAAAGCCAAAACCATTCATCAGGTCCCCCTCTGGGTATGGTCATCCCCCTTTCTGTACATTTATCTGGATGTAGATATGTGTCTTCTGTCTTTTCTCCTCAGCAATCTGTTGCCTTTCAAATGTCCTGCAGTCCTGAGCACCGTTCATATGGCTTGTCTGCGTGGCTCCTGCAGCAGTTACTTTCCTTTTGCTCTTTTATCTGCTTCCAAATGCTCTCCTTCCTTCCTGCCCAGCCATCTCTCTGTGCAGAAGTTGCACTCTCTGATGGAGTACTCTCTGATCATCTCAGGCACAAGTGCCTGGATTCCCAGGGCACTGTATGGCATTATCTTTGTTTTTAGTGCTCTGTGGCTTGCATTCTGTGTATTTGAGACACCTTTTTCGTTTGGCTCAGTGTCTTCATGGGTAGATTGAGTTTCCCGTGAATCCCCAGTGCTGGGCACTATTTTTGTTTGTTGAATGGTTGAGTGCAGTGTTGTCTGTACTTTGGTGCTTAGTGCCCTGAAACATGCAGTTTTCCTACACAGTTCCCAGATTGATTAGTCTTCCCTATATATGCTATTACTCTAAAAAATATTATCTTAACAATAATCATGATACATATAGTTATTTATAATATATGCTCTTTGTTTTGATTGGGCTTCATATGTTGCTGTTGTAAAAATGACTTGTAGCTTGTTTGGTTTTTTTGAAATGACTTTTTCATTTAAAATTTAAAAGTTTTTTTTTGGCAAAAATATACCAAAAGGACCAGAAAAAAAATGCAAGATGACAAAAATGCACATGTAGCCAAAGCTAGGACTTTGTTACCTGTGGCATGGCTGTACTTCTCTGTCAATATTTTATACCCTTGAATGAAAAATATCATATGCTGGTGCCAATGTGTAACTTTTTTGGAATTGTCACTTAACTGGGAAAGTTTCAACTCAGCAAACAATTATACCTTGAAAATGCTCCAACTGGGTTCGGTGACTCAGCCTGTAATCCCACACCTTTGGGAGGCTGAGGTGAGTGGATTGCCTGACCCTGAGAGTTTGATACCCGCCTGGAAAGGCGAGACCTCATCTCTACAATAAATCAAAAAAAAAAAAAAAAAAAATTAGCCGGGCGTGATAGCGTGCGCCTGTAATTCCAGCTACTTGGAAGGCTGAGGTGGAAGGATCACCTGAGTCCAGCAGGTCGGGGCTGCAGTGACTGGGAGTGGCCCCTGCACTCCAGTCTGGGCGACAGTGAGACTCTAACTCAAAAAAAGAAAAAGAAAATGCTCCTAGGTCTCAATCAAAGTTAACTAATATATTTTTGATCATGATTAATAATAGTAATGATAATGTCAAAAATGAAATTAGATCAAGGGAGAAAATTTCTAAAATTTATTGTGCATACAAAAGGAAGTTTGCAAACCAGGAGACTTCAGACAGATATTGGTAAGGAGTTGGCTCACAGCAGCTTAAAAGCATAAATGAGGATGTACCTTAATCTCTGTTGAGATCGACTATTCGAAACTTACATTCCTTTTAGGGTAAAGCTTGTCTGTAGATGATTGATTGAATTTTATCATGCTGATGGGAAGAAGAGCTCAAATTTTGCTCAAATTTTATGTGGTGGCTCACACCTGTAATCCCAGCACTTTGGGAGACTGAGGCTTGAGTCCAGGAGTTTGAGACTAGCTTGGGCAACATACTGAGACCTCATCTCTATAAAAAAATAAAAAGCTTAGCTGGATATGGTGGCATATACCTATAGTCCCAGCTACCTGAGAGACTGAGGTGGAAGGATAGCCTGAGCCTAGACGGAGCCTGCAGGAACCATGATTATGCCACTGCACTCCAGCCTGGTCGACAGACTGAAACTTCAACTTAAAAAGAAAAAGAAAAGAAAAAAAAAAGAAAAAATTTTAATTAAAGTCTGTTCTTGCTGAAATATTAATCCTCCTGTGTTTTTATTCTGAAAGTCTCAGAATGCTTTTATAGGAATTCTACTTTTTTTCCTCCTGTCCCCATGATTTTCATGTAAATAATTGAGCCCATTTCATTTGAAATGATTCTTCTTAAAAATCAATTAGAATTTCTTTTTTTAACCATTGTTAGCCTACGGTTTCCCAATGGTAGGAACCACTGCAGAGCCAACAGTACCATATCCTTAGAAGAAAGAGGGAAGTGAGCTTCAGGGAGAAGGTGACATTAAGCTTTCTTGTTTTTTCAGTAGAAACTCTGCGAGCTCCCTGTCGTTCCAAGTTCAGGCTGAACCACCTTCTGTCCTTCCTGTCTGGGTATAAATCGGTTGGATTTGGCATGAGTGGGAGCCGTCAGTGTAGCGGCTTGAGAGGGAGTGGAGGACACAAAATAGATGCAGAAATATTTTTATCTACTCAGTTTCGTATGTTCATGTTGTTTCACTTTCATTTGCCTGCTGAGTGACCATGGAGCGAGGCTTTCTGTCCTGTGAAAGTTGTTTTTGGAAGCTGTAAGAGGCATCTTCTGAAAGACAGTGAGTGGAGTGTCGCAGTTCATCCTTCCCTCTGTCCCTGCCACTCTTGACCTGCCCCCACTGCAGAACATCTACAGACTGCTCACTGTCTACATCTGTGTGATACTTTCGTCAGGTTCTTTCTGCTTTCATTTCTGTTTCCCCACTTGGAACTCTTTGTGTTTATATCTTATAACTTTATATCCTGTTGTAAGCTGCCTTCAATTATTTGATTTGAGAAGTTAACAAATAAACATTAATTTTGAGCTTCTTATCTGAACTGGACTAAAAAAATGAGATAAAAGAAACTTATTCAAATTACACTGAGAGTAAGAACACTCAGTTTCTTTGTAATAATCTGAATAGCCCAAGGAGAATCATGTTATCACATTGGGAAGCTTCTAAACATCATTAAGACCCATTTGGTCATCTTGCAGAAGAGGAACCTCAGCCCTAGAAAGACTCTCAACTTAAAGTTTGTAACATTAACTCAGTGTGAGCCCTCCGTCACTTGGTAGCATGACTTTCAGACAATCAGCACTTTCAAACCTTAAAAGGAGATATTCTCAAACCCCCTTTTCTAGACCTAACTGGGACTTGCATGTATCAGCTGATGACCAGACATATCCTGCTACTTTATTATATAAAGCAAGCACAGTAATCAAATTTGTCAAGCAGTGTTTACTTGCACAATTATTTGAATATTGTGGTGTGTTTATTTATATTAGTTTCTAAAGATGAATGGAAATGGAAAAATATAAGCTCTGATACTAACAACCATACAACCAAGACAATGATGGATATAATTCAGTGTACAAATGTGGTGATTCATGGTCAATTAGACAGTAAAACATAAACTGATCAACTCAGTGTGCAAAGTTAAGTTGAACATACCCCAAGGACCAAGTCTACAATATCTAAAGATTCTTCAAGCGATGATATGAAGAGAAAATGTAGAAAAGATCAATAAAATACAAAATGAAAATTATTATTGGAACATTCCAGGAACTCAAATACAGAGAAAGCATTTAGAGGTCTATTCTTAAGTATACAGACTCATTCATCAAAAGAAGGTAGCTAGTGCCTAACAAGAAAAAAGACAACACAGCATCAAAATTTACATCACATCTTCCATTCTACCCCTTACAGAATTACCATCAATGATACCTTACAGGATTCTTTTTCTTTTCTTCTTTTTTTTTGAGTTGAGTTGACTCTCACCCTGGCTGCTGTGCAGTGGCACAATCGTGACTCAAAGCAGCCTTGACCTCCTGGGCTCAGGTAATCCTCCTGCTTCAGCCTCCCAAGTAGTTGGGACTACAGGGGTTCACCACCATGCCTAGCTAATTTTTTTTATTTTTTTTGTGAAACAAGGTCTTGCTATGTTCCCCAGGCTGGTTTCTAACTCCTGGGCTCAAGCAGTCCTCCCACCTCGGCCTCTCAAAGTGATTACAGGCATGAATCACCACATAGTGTTGATAACCCCTTACAGTTAATAACAGTGTTAACTATTTATTTTACCCACTAGAAACAGTACTACTGTTGAAAAAACTATCTACATTTCAGTTTAACATATTTTTGATGTTGTGTTAAAAAATACATGTACGTTGCATAACAGTTGGACTTAACAATATACATTTGTAACTATAAATTTTATACTTTTTAGTTCTTTGGAATGTATAAAGTGCTGAACTTCTGTACATTAAATTTTTATCACTTTTCTAGCCATGTGTTGTGAGTGAAAGTGGAGGATGAACTGGTGTTACGTGAGGCCTGCCAAGGGATTCTGCTGTGGGTGGGAGAGGACCTTTGTCTCCTTGGCTGTTCGCTCTGCAGTTTCTCATGTCTCGCCACCCACGACTGTGGTGTCAAAAATGAAATTTGCCTCCCAAGTCCCTTTGAAAGAATAAAAAGTAACTTAATTAGCTCAAATACTAAACTCAGGCATAAGTGGTCCTCATGCATGGAGATGGTTAAGAATGAGGACTGTTCTCTTCTGAAGTGCCTGCTGCCTTCTTGCTTATGTGACTGCCTTTCTTCAGAGGCCTCCTTGCTTGTTTATGGGTATGTGGCCACCTCAGTGGATGTTTAAATTTCAGTTTACCAAACATCACAGAATCTACTGCATTCGATGTGGTGACCTCAAAGCAAGTGACCTCCAGGTCCAGTTCATCTCAGTCTCAAGTGGTGATTCAGAAAGGCCACTGCAGCTCCTTCCTGTAAAGAAGCTGGCTGATGGTGGGGAAGAACCTTGTGCCCTGTGGGGTGCATTTGCTTGCTAATACCATCACTGCCCAGGAATGGGGACATGGAGATGGAGACAATAAGAGACTACAGAAGACATCATAGGCCCAGAGAAGTGATGGCAAGGATTTCTAACAGATCAAATTCACCTGAAGGAAAACCCTGAGGTAGGTAACATATCTCCTTTTCACACTTAGAGTCATTGCTGTTCCTTCTCCTTGTGTCTCAGGCAACCCTTGTTTGACCTCTTGAATATACTGTATCTTCCTATTCTGTTGAACTGAAAGTCGACTTAGAGGCAGTTGAACCTATCTATACTCAACTTGGGTGGTTTGGGGAGGAACCGTTGTATTATTAGAGCAGGCAGTTATAGAGGCAATGCATCTCCTTGGAGTCTCTGTATGAAAGGATACATTGGCCCAACTGTTAAAATCTGCTCTGCCAGCCAGGAGCAGTGAAGGAGAGTAAGCCAGCTTGGCTAGGGTTAGTGAAATTTATCCATCATCCAAATTCAGTGGAAAAAGGTTGGGCATTGGAATTAGATCTGAATTTCCAGTTCTTGCCAGTCCCACTTTTTTGCTATGTAATCACAGGACCTTGTTTTCCTTTTTATAAAATAATACCAATTTTTTTTCCAAAGTACAGTATAAACATTTATTAACCCTTATAGCACCCTTGTGAGGTTGGTCAGTATGCTCTTTAGAGTAGAGAACTGAGGCAGAAGACAAACTTGCCCAAATCTATTTGAGGTCACAGGGCAGCAGGTGAAGAGGCTGAATCCGGAAGCTGGGGCTCTTGGTCCTCTGTTAACCCACTGGTGTACCTCGTATGGCGATATTTTTACCAGTTAAGGCTATGTGAAGGACAGAACACACAGATCTGTCAGGCAACAATAGAATAATCAACAGTTCATATGACATTGAGGAACATGGTCGTTAAAGAGATGAAACAATTAGTTTTGATCTTTCTAATGTCAATTTTGAATTATGATGATGACTAGATGAGATAATAGAAAGAATAATAAAATAATGTTATTAATATTATAATTATTTTAGAGAGAGTCTTGCCTAGGCTGGAGTGCTGTATAATGATCATGGCTCACTGTAGCCTTGAACCTCTGGGTTCAAGTGGTGTTCCCACCTCAGCCTCCCAAATAGCTAAGACTGCAGATGTGTGTCACCACGCCTGGTTATTTTTTTATTATATATATTTTTTTTTGTAGAGATGAGTCTCGCTATGTTGACCAGCCTCATCTTGAATTCCTGGCCTCCAGCAGTTTGCCTGCCTTGGCCTCCTAAAGTGCTGGGATTACAGGTATGAGCCCCCAAGCCCAGCCTTTTATTAATTGATTGATTGATTGAGTCAGAGTCTCACTCTGTTTCCCAGGCTGCAGTGGCACCCTCACAGCCTCTCAGCCTCAACCTGCTGGACTCAGGTGATCCTTCCACCTCAGTCTTCCAAGTAGCTGGGACTACTGACACACACCACCATGCCCAGCTAATTTTTTGATTTATTGTAGAGACAGAGTCCTACCAAGTTGCCCAGGCTGGTCTCAAACCCCGAGGCTCAGGCAATCTTCTTGCCTCCACCCCCCAAAGTGCTGGAATTACAGGTGTGAGCTACCACAAATCCATGACTATATTTATTAATCTGTTTTTGCACCAGACCTTTTGCTGGAGGTGTTAGTAGGAAGGTAACCAGCTTTTAGAGATGTTCTTCTTTGATCTGCTATAGAGCTGAAAAACTTTAAAGGCAAGCTGCTATTTTGATTTTGAAAAATATCAGAAAGACTCAGATTGTAAAACTGGTAGTTTACCAGGGTATATTTAACAGGAATGTCACCTCATTCCCAGGTAAATTAATTGAGAGAGACGTCTTGATTACAGTAAAAGATCAGTTGTGGGGCTCCTTTAAGTAGCAATCTATCTATGGCTTATTAGACACGCATGTGTAAAACAAAATTCATGTGCTCTTTGTTCAGAACAGGTAAGAGAGATTTAGAAAGTAGAGTAATTTCTGGTTAGTGTTTGAATTTTGTGTTTGAGAATAGCATACCGTTAAATGCTGTGAAGTGGCACAGGAAAGTGGCTTGAACTTTAAGAATGTTCCTTTCCTCTGTTCTCCCACTTTACCCTGAGATTTTCACATTTGCATTAATTATCTTCACAGCTCATATTAGGTTATACAGTAGAATCTGAATTTCAAATAAATGTCAAAATAAAAAAATGGGCTTATCATCTTTCACAGGCAGTTATGAAAAAAATGGACTTTCTGTTTCTGAAGCATTTTTTCACTTGAAGCACAGACCTTATTTTTCAAGTGGCTTATCACCAAAATCATTAGAAAATCTTATTAAAAGACTCTAAGGGATGCTGGGCATGGTGGCAGGACATGGTAATGTGGAAGAAAGGGCCTGGGCAACCCATCCATCTTGCCCTGACTTTCCAGGACGCACAGTGTCCTGTAAGTCTCTTCCTTGCAGGACCCAACTTTCTCATGTGTGAAGTCAAAATATTATATCAGTTGATCTTTACTGTTCTTGCCTGTCTTCTAGTTCTTTGCATATATGTATGAGGCACCAGTCTGTATATTTTACTCAACCATTCCTGAAAAAACATGAGAATTTTTTCACTCACTGAGGTCGGTCTATGGTACTATAGATAAAATGCATCATCACCTCTGGTGATGATTTTCTGTCTGTGTGTTTCTTTGCGTTATTGGAGCTATCAAAACATGAAGTGCCAGTTTATGAAATATACTTTCACATGAAGTACCAGGTTATGAAATATATAAAGTAGACTTGCTGTGGTTTCATCAGGGCCTGAGCCCTACTTTCCTGTCTCATTTTCATCTCTGAGGATCCTCTGAGCCACTATTGTAGAGCTCTAGGATTTGGAAACTAGACACACAAGGTAAGATTCATGTTCCTGAGTGTACTATTGTGTTCTTGATCCAATCCTGTACCTACTTTTTCTACCAACATTTTATTATGAAAGTTTTCAAGCATACAGAGTAAGTTGAAAAATTTTACAGTGAACTCCATATAGTCACTGCCTGGATTTTACAGTTAACAAGGAAACTGTATTGCTTTATCACATATTTGCATATTTATCTGTCTGTCTTTGTATCACCCGTCAATCCATATTTTTTTGATAGATTTCAAAGCAAGTTGCAGACTTCCCAGTAAATATAGATAACTGATTAGTTACAGCTCAGTATTTGTATACAACTCATTTTAAGTAAAATTTACCCATAGTGAGAGTCACCAATCATAAGTGTACCATTCACTTAGTTCTGACAAAACCATACATCTGTGCACTTCAAACACTCTGTAAAAATACTAATCATTATCATCATCCCACAAAGTCCCCTCATTCCCCTTTCCAGTCAATCTCCACCTGTACCCTCCAGAAGAAGGTATTTTTCTGATTTTTTTCTACCAAAAGATATTATTTTATCTGTTACATTACTTTTTTTTTTTTTAAAGCAGGATTTATTAAGAGGACAGAAAAGCTCCCACAGTGGGAGGGAACCTGATGGGGTTGCCCTACATTACTTTAAATAAAGAGAATCATATAATCTATAGTCCTTTGTAACTGGTTTCTTGTAGTCATCATAGATGTTTTTGAGATTCATCCACATTGTGTGTATAGCCTGTGTGTGTGTATTCTTTCTCATGGAAAAGCCATTGTTTATTTTCCCTTCTTCTATTATTGGACATATTTTATATTAAATGGGTTATTTCTATTTTGAGGCTGTTATGAGTAAAGTTGCAAAGAATGTTGTTGTATAAGACTTTTTATTACAGACATTTTCTCTTGGTTAAATATCTAAAGGCCAGCCAGGCTTGGTGGCTCAGCCTGTAATCCCGCACCTTTGGGAGGCTGAGGTGAGTGGATTGCCTGAGCCTGCAGGTTCGAGACCCATCTGGTCAGCGAGACCTCACTTCTTCGATAAATCAAAAAATCAGCTGGGCGTGGTAGTGCATGCCTGTAATTTGGGCTATTCGGAAGGCTAAGGCGGAAGGTTCGCCGGAGCCCAGCAGGTCGAGGCTGCGGTGGCTGGGAACGGCCACTGCACTCCAGTCTGGGCGACAGAGTGAGACTCTAACTCAAAAAAAAAAAAAAAAAAAAAAGAAATGATATAAGTTTACAAAAAAATTGGAGAAAATTGTTTAGGATCTAGGGCTTGGCAAAGAATTTAGTCTTGATACTCAAAATACTACCCATAAAAGAAAAAAATTGATAAATTGGATCTCACAAAATTTACAGACATTTACCCTGAGAAAGATTCTGTTAAGTGGATGAAGAGACAAGTTGCAGACCGGGAGGAATATTTGCAAACCACAGACTTGATAAAGGATCACTATTTATAATATAAAGAGAATTCTCAAAACTCAATACTGAAAATACTATACAAATAGAATGTGGGCAAAAACCATGAATGAACATTTTGTTTAAGGAGAGCTACAGATTGGAAAATAAGCATATGAAGAGATATTCAGCATCACTAGTGATTTGGGGATGAAAATTTAAACCACAATGAGTTATCACTACACACGTATCAGAATGACTAAAGTGAAAAACAGTGACAGGCTAGGTGTGGTGGCTCATGCCTGTAATCCCAGCACTTTAGGAGGCTGAGACAAGATAATTGCTGGAGGCCAGGAATTTGAGACAAGCCTGGGCAACATAGCAAGACCCTGTCTCTACCTATAGAAAACAAAACAAAACAAAAACCTCAAAATGCTAGTAAGAATGCAGAGAAACTGAATCACTCATACCCTGCTGGTAGGAAGTACAGCAATACAGCCACTCTGGAAAACAGCTTTGTACTTTCTAATAAAACTAAACATACAACTACCATGTGACTGTGCACTTGCATTCTTAGACATTTTATCCCAGAGAAATAAAAACCTGTTTTCACAGTATATATGAATACTGATTGCAGCTTCTTTTGTAATAGTCAAAACCTAGAAACAACCTAGATGTTCTTCAAAGGACAAATGGCTAAGCAAACTGTGGTACATTCATAGCATGAGTAGTACACAACAATAACATGAAATAAATTATTGATATAAAACCTTGGATGAATCTTTAGAGAATTATGCTGAGTAAAAAAAATCCAGTCCTGAGGTTCCATACTATATACTTTCATTTATATAAATTTTTTGAAATTATGAAATTATAGGAGTAGAAAGCAGATTTAGTGGTTACCAGGAGTAACAGATGTGGAAGAGTAAGCAAAGTGACTGGCTATAAAGGCAGAGTGAGGGATACTTGTGGCGATGGAAATATTCTGTATTTTGAATATGTATCAATATCATTGATACTGTGTCACTAGGTTGTGATATTGTACTTTAGTTTTGCCAGATGTAACTATTGAGAGAAATTGGGTAAAGAGTCCACAGGATTGCTCTGTATTATTTATTAAAACACATGTTAATTTATAATTATCTTGAATAAAAAGTTCAATTAGAAAATCACCTTAAAAAGTTAATTTGTTTGGAGAGCAGTGTTATCTTTTAGCTTGTTGTATATTTGCTCATTTAGTCATTTATATACTCAGCATAAGTTTCTGCTTTCTGCCATATTCTCTACTAGGTCTGAAAATTTAAAAAGTAATGACAAGCCTGGATATAAATATTTGGAATTCAGAAGCATATGAGTGGTAGGATATTACCCCAAGAGTATGGACAATTTTAGAAAGCATCCATGCTATGCTTTTTTCTTTGTATTGTAAATACAATACAATACAATTTATTCCACATAGCTGTGGCCATCAGACTGTGAGCTATAGGGGCATTATTTATTTATTTTTGTACTCCAACTACCTGGTGTTTATGAGGCACTTAATGCAAATATTCCCAGTGGTTGATTGAATACATACTTTTTATGAAGGCAGTGAGCCATGTGGCCAAACAAAGGAACTGGGAACAGAAATATAAAACTATATTGTGATGGGCCTTACAGAGAAAATACGTGTGTTAGAAGCTTCATTCAGTCATAGGTTAGAGTGCTATTGGCTGTGAATGCAAAGTAAGTCAACACTATGTATTAAATAAAATGTCTTTAAACAGAAACACGCATAAGATAAGATTATATACTGAACAGATGGTAAAAATGTAATCAGAGGCTCATGGAAAACGAACCCTATATTTTCCCAGGAGCAATGCTTCACTAATTCAGTAGTCACAGCCAACTTTATAGAACCTAACTACTGTGAATAATGAGAATTGACTATGTATATATTATTTCTTACATTTGATGCAGTTTCAGTTAAACACTGTCATGTACTAACTAATCCTTACAGCAGGCCTTGAAAAACTATAGAGGAGTGAAGGGCTATTATTATAATTTTTTTTTCTTTTGAGTCAGAGTCTTACTTTGTAACCTAGGCTGGAGGGCAGTGGCACGCTCACGTCAGTGGCATGCTCATGTCGACCTGCTGGGCTCAGTTGATCCTCCCACCTCAGCCTTCTAAGTAGTTGGAACTACAGGCACACGCTATCACACCTGACTAATTTTTTGATATATTGTACAGACAAGGTCTCCCCCAGGTGCCCAGGCTAGTGTCAAACCCCTGGCTCTGGCAGTCCTCTTGCCTCAACCTCCCAA
This sequence comes from Carlito syrichta, assembly GCF_000164805.1. NCBI lineage: Eukaryota > Metazoa > Chordata > Mammalia > Primates > Tarsiidae > Carlito > Carlito syrichta. The sequence goes on from NW_007258308.1 coordinate 74,047, forward strand.
AGTGCTGGGATTACTGACTGAGCCACCGAGCCCAACCTGTTCTGATTTTAAAAGATATTTTACAAAGAACTTATTTGGACTGTATTTACTGAAAAAAAGGAAGGTACGATAGTATTTATTAGGAGAGAACGGGCAATGGCAATAGCAACAGTGGACTAGAGCCAGGTAAGGGTCAGATGACCTGGATTTGAATCCTGATGTTGCCATCTCAGTACTTTCAGTCAGTTGGCACAATCTCGAACAAATTAGTTTATATTTTTGATAGTGGTATGAGAGAATTAAAGAAAATAAATAATATCAAAACAAAGAAAAGACTTCATAGAGAAGGTAATGTAATATTACCATTTTGTAGGTAGAGAAATGTTTCCGGCTGTTACCCTCTGCTTACTAATTGTGAACCTAAAGACTAGCAAAGTGTTTGTGTAATTTATTCTTTCTTCTATTATAGTCAACACCCAGGATTTTATATGCGATGACTTTATTCGGAGAATCTTAGATATAATCAGTTTATTTAGAATATTTAGGAGAAAAGAATTTTGAACCTGGAGGCTATTTCTTCTTATAACAGTAATATTTCTAATTGCTGAAAATAGTTTTTAATATGCAATTTAGTGAGTTGATTTAATTTTACTTGCCATAACCAATCTGCTTGCTAAATTATTTCTAGGTGAAAACTATGCTTTTTCATTAGCTGAATATTTTTAATTTTAAAGCTGTTATGTGCATGTACATTAGTAAGATTATTATAAAATTCTTTTAAATGCTGAATATTATGGATAATTAATTATGCTGTCACTCTCCTTATATGGAATATGTAGATCTGCAGTTCAGTTAACATTTTTTGTTAAAAACAAAAAAATTAGTAGATTGATCTACATTGAGATTAGCTATCAGTTTTGATGTTTCACTTGACTGTTGAGATGCTAAAATGTATAAAGGATGATTTTGATATATATTTTTGTTTTAGAGAGAGTGTATGTGTGTGTGTATAATGTGATTTGTACATTCATTGAGAGAAATTTTTTTCCTTGCTGTGCTAGGAAAGCATTTATACTAATGGATATTGGTAACTTAGACTTAATTTTGTTGGATAATACTTTTTAAAAGTAAAAACTAGCAACAGAATGATTAGGAATCACTGCAATTCCAAATACAGTTATATCTTTAGATATTTATAATAAATCTTCAAATTAGTTTTGTAGGGTCTTTTGTCTGTAGTCCTCTCAGATTTTAACTTTTTAACTTATGACAGGAAAACTGACTTCTTTTGAAACTGAGAATCATGATTTGTGTTACAAAAAAACTCTGAGAAGTTGTATATTTTCATTTCTTTTTGTGTCCCCTCACAAGATACATTTTTCTCATGGGTACCTCTCTATTCTTGAATAATTAAGAAATTTCCAGAGTGACAGAACACCTTCAAATCTCTTCTTCTTGGAAGTATGGTATTTATTAGCAAAGAATGGTACTGGTAGCCATTTTTCTTTCTTTTTTTTTTTTTTGAGTTGGAGTCTCACTCTGTCGCCCAGACTGGAGTGCAGTGGCTGCTCCCGGCCACCGCAGCTTCGACCTTCTGGGCTCCGGCGATCCTTCCGCCTCAGCCTTCCGAGTAGCCGGAATTACAGGCGCGCGCTACCACACCCGGCTGGTTTTTTTATTTATTGTAGAGATGAGGTCTTGCTGCCCAGGCGGGTCTTGAACCCATGGGCTCAGGCAATCCACTCACCTCAGCCTCCCAAAGACACGGGATTACAGGCTAAGCCACCGAGCCCGGCTGGTAGCCATTTTTCAAGTGAATTATCGTGATGAAAAGACAGCTCTTCTGAATGGGCAAGATTCCATTGTATTTAGATAATAATTGTGTTTAGAATTGCTTCTCCCTTCTTTTTCCCCCCTTTGAACTTAATTTGAAAAAAGACATTGTCTACTCAAAAGGAAACTACTACAAAAGACTGAAGTGTCAAGGGACTTCTCAGGCTCTCTGATCCATATGCCCTGGCATTGTTTTTCATAGAACTTGCCCTTTTTGTGCGGCTGCCAAATTCTTGCATAATTGTCTTGATGAATGCGTACTCATTAATATTGTAATGGGCCTTTGCCAACCTGTGGAAGCCATGTGCCCCAGGCAGCAAAGTCCAGTGCCAAGTTCTTGCTGATAGTTATAATCCATGCCTTAAACACATTACTGAGACCAGTAAATAAATAGTTATTTGATCTAAAATTACTAACATTTATCAAGAGAAACCAAGAGCATTTGTGATAGGTAAGGGCCTGCTGGTGTTTCTGAGCTGTAGACATTCTTGTGTGCTGGGAGCAGCAACTTTCTGCTTTGGGGGCTCCCCTTTTGTCACATACATGTTCTTGAACCAATCGGAAAAACATCCTGGTGAATCTTTACAGAAAATAGTTTATTTACTTCATGCTCTTCAAGGCTGTTAAAGAGCCTAGGGTAGAAGCAAGGTCGTTGTTTATTAGAGCCTGCAATCATTTTTAGGAATTAGGTATACCAGAATCTGTGAAAAATCATAATTGAGTCTAAATGGACAAAACTCAAGGAAAAGGTGTAGGATGCTCTCAGTTCGACTGTATACTAAAACTGTCTCCCAGGCATTTCCTGCTACTGCAAGCTAATGATTTCAAAGCATATTTGACCCTATATTTTGCATTTGACCATATATTTTTTGAATGGTCCTACTGTGTAACTTGTTTTATCTTGTGCTAACTGGAAACAATTGTATGAACACTGTGGTGTGAGAGCCATTCATTCGTTTTGTTGTTCGTGGAACAAGCACTTTCTTTAGTTACTTCCTTTGCCTGACATCTTATAGAAACAACAAAATGAATGGTTCCTGCTTTTGTTCTTTTTTTTTTTTTTTTTTTGAGTTGGTGTCTTACTCTTATCACCCAGGCTGGAGTGCGATGGCATGATTATCGCTTACTGCAGCCTGGAACTACTGGGCTCAAGTGATCCTTCTGCCTCAGCTTCCCATGTAACTGGGACTACAGGTGTGTACCACCATCCCTAGCTAATTTTTTGATTTTTTTGTAGAGATGAGGTTTCTCTATGTTGTCAAGGTTGGTCTCAAACTTCTGGGCTCAAGTGATCTTTCCATCTCAGCCTCTTAAAGTGCTGGGAATACAGGTGTGAGCCACTGCGTCTGGCCTGTTTTATAGTGAGAGAGATATACATGTTAACAGGTAATTGCTGCCTGAGTCATTTGGCATGAAAAGTGTGAATACTTCTATTTCAAACATCCAGCTTATTTATATTGATTATAACTAAGCCAGCAGGAGATAAGTTTTGTGGTGCTTAGTTCTAGAGTTTATAGACCTACCATATTCTGTCTTCTGCATATCCAAGGTGGCCTCTGGGTGATAATATTTTCTTTTTTTGCTTTATACAAAGCCCCTTCCAGAATAACCCCTAAGTTATTCTACAAGGTAGATATGTAGATAATGTGAGGCTTTGTCTCTGATGATTGATTTTATTTGCATGTGGCCTTTTAAAATTATGTCCTTCCTCTCAGAAAGGTCTGGCCAGGTTAATCAGGACCAGGAGCTGGGCTTGTGTAGTTTAATCTCTGAGACCTTTGTCCTGTTTAACTAAGTTTCAACTGTGCTCTTGGTTTCTGTGACTCCTTTAGTTCATGGAGGTAAGCATTCTGTAATCTGATCTGGTTAGTTTTCTACAAGTGTCTTGAGTACTGGCATTGATTCTTCCGAATTCAACATAAGCTTCTTCTACTAACATAACATGGCATATTTTATTTCTCCATTTTATTAAATTACCTTTCTCTTTTGATTAGTTTTTGCTTACCAAATAGGTGAGGTGAAACCACTTTAATTAAGCCCAATTAGTGTTTTGCCACATAATTAAAATTCTTATACAGCTGCTAACATAGCTATGTTTCTAGACCAGCATTAAAGGAAATGCTATTTATGGAAAGACCCCAAATCCTGGGATCATTCCCCAACATGTAGGTGCTGAGAAGTGAAACATGGTATGTGTTATCAGAAAGCATCCAAGAGGAAGCAGGCAAGAAGCTTGGGATTAGGCTATAAAGAAATCTAGGCTCAATATTGGGTACTGTTATGGGTTTTCTAGTAGAGAGGTGACATGGTCACATGTGTATCTTAGAAGGGCCTCTGCATGCACAGTGCAAAAGTTGAAAAGCTAAGGGAAGGGGTCAGTTTGGGGGGCAGCTGATGTGAAATAGTGGAATTAGGACCAAGGGGAAGATGGCCTATAATCTCTTATTTGCAATTCCAAAATCCAAAAAAAAAGCGCTGAAAATGGATTTTTTTTCCCTCATAAATGTGGTGTCAAACTCCTTTGGTTGTAAAATCTTAACTGAGCTGATTGGATGTGTGATTTGTTTCATTGCTAGAACTAGTCATGTTAATCTTTATTGTTTCCTGATATTTTGTTGATTTTTTTTGTGTGACCTTGAATTTAATTGCCTGTGAAAATTTAAAAAGGAGTTAGAGACAGCCTGTGGATTACAGTCAAAAGAAGAACTGAAAGAACTTATATTGTAAGTACTGTAAGAAAAGTGTTATTATAAACTAATTGTGGTATATCTGAGAAGAATCGTATACATGTAGGAACTCCACCGTATACAATCTAAAGAAACAGAAGGATGAGCTGTGGAATTTTTACAGTAATGACCAAGAACCAATGAAAACTAAGAAAACATTACATAGCCAAAAAAATGAAGATGTTGGCAGTGCATTAATAGAGATGATTGGACGCTGAGGAATTGAAAGTGTCCCACTGACTAATTTACTTGGTTATGAAATAACTTAGAATATACCATGCCCAACTGAATGTCAAAGATGGGTGTGACTATTCAGAGATTGTCTGCAGAAATTTAAGAAGCTTCATGATATCTGAAAGTCTATGGTGATAAAAGCTTTGCTCATCAGAAGCTACCTGAAAATCTCATTGATGAATTTGCTACGACAATATTTATTGAAAATCTTAGTCCTGAATGAACTTGTAGTGCAATGAAATGGCGTTGCAGTTATACTAGGGTTCTAGAAAACTTAATGATGACCTGTGAAAAAACACCAACTGGTTTTAAGGATGGTGATGATAGGGTGATTGCCCTTGGAAGGTTAGTGCTGCAGGCAAATTGAAGATAAAGTTCATGGAAATGGGAGGAAAAAAACAACCTTCTTCAAGATGTTTGAAAGGGGTATGCAATTTATTTACTCACTATTATTTATATAAGGAAGCATAAGTAGCCATAGAAATATTTTCTGATCAGTTCAGTACTACTTTGTACTAACAACACAAGCTCACTAAAGATAAGCTGGACTAGAAGACAAGTAAAATTTGTTGTTTTTAGATAACTGCTCCACACAGCCTACTTTTCAACTTCTCATGAAAAATAATCTTTTTGGCATTTGATTTCCCAGGATTGTGAAATCCATAATAGACTGGTGACCAAATAATTTTATGTTCCCTGAGGAACAAGTCTATACATATTGGAAAATGAAATAAAACTATGCTTGCTGTTGTTAATAGAGTCTCAGGGTTCCAAGACCTTCTGCAAGAATTCAGCCTTAAAAATGCTATTTATGCAGTTGCTAATGCCTGAAATGGGGATGGTAAATCAATATTAACAAATGTTTGATACTGACTTTGGGCTATAGTGATGTTTGAAAGTGAACCTGCAGTGAAAACATTGCAGAGTTTCATGTAACAAATGAAAGATTATATTGCATCTCTCTTCTTATGTCAAAAGTCGATCAGCCAGAAAAGTAAATAAGTTGAATAAATGCTGAACTTCATAATTGATGTACCTCTTATATGTTTGTTGAATGATGGGGAAATTGCTGGAATTCAGATAAGACTGAGGAGAGGAGAGTAGTGATAATGATGATGATCAAATCATGAACATGGGTAAAAAATTCCCATAAGCTTTACAGTGAAAAATGTGACATCAGTTCATTACTGGCCTTGAATGCTGTACAGTGATAACAGTAAGGAAGAGGTTAATTTGGGAGAGACTGCCTGGACAAAAACCTATGTCAAAGTGACAGGAGACTGGAATAAGCCTTTTTAAAGGCCATCTGTCATAGACCTGGCTCATCACTTGAGAATGATGTTCTGGACCCATCATTAGATGTCCAGATTGAGGCTGGTGATTACCATGATGATAGTAATGCTCCTGGACTCACCTTTAAAATCCTTGAGCTACCCCATATAACTAACTGCATGTACACCATAGGTATTAGCTTAGTTTGAACTAAGTTTTAATGAATATTTTCCTTAGAAATAAGAAATATTTTATTCCGGCTGAAAAGTAATATAACATTTTAGCTTTAACATGTATTAAATACTTTTTTTATGGGAATGATTGCAAAAAAATTTGGTATAAGATCAGGTATTATCAATTTTCTAGACAATCTAAATGTCTCAGAAAAATAGTCTTGAGTGATTGACATTGTGCTTATGACATTTGATTTGTAGGTAAGGAAAAAATTTGCAAAGGCAGATAAATTTTTGTATGCCAGGCATTCTACCTGCATTGTTATAAAAAGTAATTGCTTTGCTAATCATTGAACACAATTAATTGAACTACCTTTGGCAAAGTTATATTTACATTGGCACTTATTCTTGATGTAAGTGGGTTTAATACAGGTCATTAAAACGTCCTGAGCTCAAGTTGATGGATATTTTAAAATAACTGTTTTCTCTAAAAAAATAATTCAGTTATTTTAAAATAAAAAGTTTTATTTAAAGGTCTATTTAGAAAATTATAGAGCTATAAATATTTAAAGTAGACAATAAGTATCAGGGATAATCACTATTAAATCTTTTGTCCAGTTCGTCCAAGGGTTTATAAATATAGTATGCATGTGTTTATAGGTAAATATATACTTATATAGTTAAAATTATATCATACATCCATTTTTTATCCGATTTATTACTTTATATAGTTACATCATTAAAACTGTTTGCATCCATTATATTTAATGACTGCATAATATTTTATTGTATGGTTCTCCTATAATTTGCTTAATCATTCCCCTGTTGTGAGACATTTATGTTGTTAATAATTTTTTTCTATTATAAATAATACTGTAATGAAACTTCTTTGTGTTTAAATTCTGTCTTCATTTACATTTTTTCCTTGTGATAAATTCCTAGAAGGGCAATTACCCTGTCAAAGGGTATGAACAGTTTTAAGTCTCTTGATAGTGCTGCATTGCTTTCTAGAAAGGTTGTACCAATAACACTCTCAAGAGTAATATAGGAAACTGCCTGCTTATAGCCATTTTCTTTGTATTCATACTAGTCAGCAAGAATAAAAACATTCTGTGACTTGCCCTTTTATGAGTAAAAGTTAATGGAAGCTGGCCATCTCCACTAATATTTAGTAGAGTAAAATGTATAACTGTATGTTGACCAGACTAAGCTTTATTTTTTCTTGGTAGAAACTGTGTAAGTACTACATGTGGGTTATGGAATGTGCTTGATCATTTTTGTGTGGTGGTGACTATATGTGAGTCATGTTTGATTACCATCAGCCCTTTTTAGTAAGGTAATTGTGATACAGAAAAATGATCAGTCCAGTAGAAATTCCTTCACTACTCAGTTCTTCCTTTCCACACAAGAACGAAAGAAGTTGAAAGGATGATTGAGATAATTATATAATTCATTCATTCTAACAACAAACATTTATTCATGTTTTTCTAGTTCTATCACTATGCTAGATTTATAGTGGCAAAGAAAGATTACAGCGTTCTCAATGTGGCCAAAGCCAAAACAACTGAAAGAATCCAAGTGTAATCCATGACCATGTAACAAATGCTTCGGATATCTTTTAAATGACACTTCTTACAACAGTCTTGTAGATAGTGGACATGACCACCATGCCCACTATTTGAACATTCCAGGCAACTGAGTTCCAGTAATAATGATAAAAATAATAATAATAGTAATAGTAATAATAATAATAATGATAGCTGTTATTCATTTAGTGCCTATTATGTTCTTTCAAGAAATTGTGTTATATTTTTTACATTCATTGTTACTTAACACTCTTATTACCAGTGCAAGGTATGTGTTAATTTCATGCTGAGAAATATAGGGAAAGTAAGGTTCAGAGAGAGAGAGAGTTCTCCTGGTTCATCTTTGCTATCTCAAATGACAAGACTTCCTTCCTTATAAAAGCTGAATAACAAGTCATTGTATACATACAGCAAATTTTCTTAATCCATTCATCCATTGGTGGTCACTTAGGTTGATTTCATATCTTGTCTATTACGAATAAAGCTACAATAAGTACGGGAGTATAGATATCTCTTTAACATACTGATTTCATTTCCTTTGGCTATATACCCAGAAGTAGGATTGCTGGATCATATTGCAGTTCTGTTTTTAATTTTTGAGAAGGCTCCATGTTGTTTCCCCTAATGGCTGTATTAATCTAAATTCTCAACAACAGTGTGCAAGAGTTCTCTTTTCTTCACAACCTCACTAACACTTCCCTTTCATCTTTTTTCATAATAGCCATTCTAACCTTTATAAAGTGACATCTCATTGTGGTTTTGACTATATTTCTCTGTTGACTAGTGATTTTGCGTATTTTTTTTCACATACTAGTTGACCATTTATGTCTTCTTTTGAGAAATATTTTAGATCTTTTGCCCATTTAAAAAATTGGCTTATTTGCTTTCTTATTATTGAGTTGTATGAGTTTCTTCTGTATTTTGGATGTTAACCTCTTGTCAGATACATGGTTTGCAAATACTTTCTCCTGTTCTTTGAATTGTCTCTTAACTCTGTTGAGTGTTTCAATAGTTTTTCACTTTAGCTACACCTAGCAAGGAGACTGCACTCTTTGTCTTTTTTCACTTTGTTGACCAATTTCCTTCCATCCTTTTCCCCTTTCTTTCCCCTTTCTTCCTCTTTCTCGTCTTTCCTTTTCCATCCAGTATCAGATGCTAGACTCTGGATATACAAAGATATATATATATGTGTGTGTGTGTGTGTGTGTGTGTGTGTGTGTGTCTGTCTGTGTTTTACTCTTAAGAACCACATAGTCTAATAGGAAGACAGACAGTAGTAAATAGTAATAATATGGTGTGCTAATAAGCATTGTACACAGAATGGTATTTGAATTCAGAAAATACCTTTGTTTCCTTCTAAAATTATCTTTTTTATTTTTTTTTGAGTTGGAGTTTCACTCCGTCGCCCAGACTGGAGTGCGGTGACCGGGTCTTGAACCCACAGGCTCAGGCAATCCACTCACCTCAGCCTCCCAAAGGCACGGGATTACAGGCTGGGCCACCGAGCCTGGCTCTAAAATTATCTTTTACTAACTTCTGTGATATGGTACACTTCAGTTTTCCCTGTCTTACTCTGTTTTTTTTTTTTTTTTAGTTGGAGTCTTACCCTGTTGCCCAGGCTGGAATGCAGCGGCACACTCATGGCCACCCCAGCATTGACCTGCTGGGCTCTGGCAATCCTTCCACCTCAACCTTCCAAATAGCTGGAACTACAGATGCGCGCTACCATGCCCGGCTAGTTTTTTTTCTGGAGACCAGGTCTTATCAAGTTGCCTGGGCTGGTCTCGAACTGAATTAATAGTTAATAGTGACCCAGAGATTCCTGGGTCAGGCAATCTACTCACCTTGGCCTCCCAAAGGTCTAGGGTTACAGGCTGAGCCACCGAGCCTGGCCTGTCCTACTCTTTATATACCCTTCCCTTAAATATGATAAATTTGAAGTATTCTGGCTTTCACGAAACCATTTTTTTTTTTTTTTTTTTTTTGGTTGGGGTCTCACTGTGTTACCCAGAC